>NC_073406.1:302500-370000 GCF_028641065.1 Leucoraja erinaceus | reverse complement strand
CCAGCTGCTGACAATGAGGAGACGGCCAGGGAACTGGTGCTTCATTTAGTCATTAAGAACATGGGTTGGTTCACAGTGTGAATGAATCCCTCCCCTCCTCCCAAAAGCAGTCTCTGCTCAGAGAGAGAGAGCTAGAATAGGAGGGCTCATTGCCTGCTATATATTCACCACAAGACACAGCAGGAAGGAGACCAGCAGCAAGTCAGATACTCTGCTCCAACTTGCTACCTTGCCTTAAACCTGTGTAAGGAAGCAACCACTACGTCACACCCTAAAATAAGAGCAAAGTCTAACTTAAGCAAAACCTCACAGCACCAGAGACCTGGATTCAATCCTGAGCTCGGCTGCTGTCTATGTGGAGTTTGCATGTTCTCCCTGTGACCGCGTGGATTTTCTCCAGTGTTTGTTTCCACCCACATCCCAAAGGCGTGCGGGTTTGTAGGTTAATTCCCCCTGGTGTGTAGGGAGCGGATGAGAAATTGGAATAACATAGAATTAGTGTGAATGGGTGATCGATGGTTGGCTTGGACTCGATGGGCCGAAGGGCCTGTTTCCTTGATGTATCTCTAAACTTAACTTAACTAACTAAGTGGTTAAGAGATGGCAAGCTTGAGAAGCAACAGTCTGCTGGAGGAGTTGAATGTTAGAAGCATCATTGTAAGGTGATGGAGTAGAATCAGATGATGCAGGATTGGGTGACGGGTTTGGATGGTGGATGCACGGAGTTGATAAGTTTGGTGTAGGCTTATTATTATTATTATCACATGTGCTGATACAGTGAATAACTTTGTTTTACCCACTGTCTGGCAAGTCAAGACATTGATCAGGTACACCTTACCTCTGGGTGTATAAAATGGATGAATGAATTCTTGGTGAAGATATTGATCTGATCATTGACAACAGATTGATGAATCAATGTGTGGGGACAGGGGGTGAGAACGGGCATGCTAGTTAGTCAGGAGCAGTGCCAAGGTGCAGTTATGCCCATCTGTACAAACATCCACGTGGCAGAACAGGCCGGCATGGAGACCACCATGTCAGGCAGCCTCTGTGGGGGGGGGATCGGACAAGAGACATCTCAGAACAGGGCCCTTCTTTTGTAGGAGTCAGGGGGAGAAAACAGGCTGTCATCTTTGCTAGTTCTGGAACTAATGAGAGTATTGTTGTCACCCATGTACCTCAGTAGGGTGACTGTTCTGTAAACCCTACACTATTCAGCAAGCTGCTGGATCATGTCATCAGTGATAGGAGCAGAAATAGGCCATTCGGCCCAACAAGTCTACTCCGCCATTCAATCATTGCTGATCTATCTCTCCCTCTCAACCCCATTCTCCTGCCTTCTCCCCGTAACCTCTGACACCTGCACTATCAGGTTCAAAACCAGCTTGCTCCCCACTGAACTCAGACTGTTACACAGACCTCTCACACAATAGGACACTTTCCCCATCCCCCAATCTACCTTGTTGTGGCCCATGCACTTGTTTTTAAGTCGTCACTTTCCCTTTCAAAGAATAGATCAATCAAGCAACACAGCAGAGAGTAGAGAATAATTAACCGATTGGATATTCATTTCAATTCAATTCAATGAATATTTTTAAGGCAGAAATTGATAGACTATTGATTAATACGGGTGTTGGGGGTTACGGGGAGAAGGCAGGAGAATGGGGTTAGGTGGGAGAGATAGATCAGTCATGATTGAATGGTGGAGTAGACTCGAAGGGCCGAATGGCCTAATTCTGCTCCTAGAACTGATGAACTTATAAGATTGGGGAAGTGGTATTTTTAAATGATTGGTGATGAAAATAGAATTACTTTGATGCTAACATTTATGTAAATAATGTGGACTGGGCTTGGAAGTATAATTTCAAAACGTGAGCCCAGGACTTTACTTTGAATACACATGAAGTACTGTGAGCGCTGTGGTTTTTGTGTTATAAAGGGGACATTGAGGCACTGCAGAGGTTCTGAAAAGATTTACTGCTTAGATACGAGAGCTATCTGGGAAGCTGACTCTGTTTAGTTTGGAAGCATCAAGACTGAGAGGCACGTGGAGGTTTCATTGCCGTCCAACATGTGTGACCCCAGTCCTTGTTGCAGGTTTTGCTTCCTATAATGGAGTCATTAAACCACAGGTTGGAGAACTTGCCCCAGCACCATGCTCACAGGGGGCCTTGCAGTATGGACCATGTACCTTCATTCCATCATGGTCTTCTTCTGGGAAAGGTTGATGGAGTGGATGCACTTGTTCCAGACTGCCAGAGCAATCTTCCTCATTGGTGACCCTCAGATTATCTTTGATCGGACTTTGCTGGCTTTACCTTGCACTAAACATTATTCCCTTATCATGTATCTATACACTGTCAATGGCTCAATTGTAATCATGTATAGTCTTTCCACTGACTGGTTAGCACACAACAGAAGCTTTTCACTGTACCTCAGTACACGTGACAATAAACTACACTGAACTGAACAGATGGCAGAACCAGCAACTAAACATAGAAGGCTGTCTATTATAAACCGAGCAAGTTAGGATGAGCATTTACAATAATCGACTCACTTCCACCAGGATTAGTAACTAGAAAATGAGAAGTAATTTGTTTAGCTTAATAGGGTTTAGTAGAGTTCTTCTTATGGAGTCTGCACAAGATTAGAAGTTGTTTGGCCAAAGTTGAACACACTTCTCGACATCCGCACACAATGGTGTCTGTCTTGTTGCATCTTGTACGTGGTGGTGGAACAATTGGTGTAAACGGGGCCGCGATCGACGTGAACGCTCTTTCCTTGACCCCCCCCTAGTAGAGTTTAGTTTAGAGAAACAGCATGGAAACAAGCCCCATGGCCCACTAAACCCATGCCAACTATCTATCACCCATACACTAGTTCTATCTTACACACTGGGGACAAGTTACAGAAACTAATGAACCTACAAACCCACACGTCTTTGGAATGTACGAGGAAACAAGAGCACCTGAAGAAAACCCACGTGTTCACGGAGAGAACGTACAAACTCCGTACAGACTGCACCCGTAGTCGGGATCGAACCTGGGTCTCTGGCGCTGTGAGGCAGCAACTCCACCTCTGCGCCACCGTGTGGCCCCTAAGTCAATGAATTCAACTAACTAGGGTGGGAGGAGGTTCCCTGGATTGCCATGAGATTGGTGGGCATGACCGATTGGATCAGTCATGGTAAAAATTTGCAATTCTCACTAAGACAATGTTTCTGCCACATTACCTTGGGAACAGTTCACACTGAAAGAAGCCTTTCAGTAATATCGGGTTGCTAACTATTCTGGACGGAGCCCCTGGCTCTCTCCACTAATCCCTGAAACCACAAAATAGGGGAGCATATATAAACACAGCATTGGAGATGCAAACTTTCATCATTTTAACCCCACAGGTGAAGTGAAGAAACTGGGTTTCGTGACTGCACAACTTGGGAGATTTTAGAGCCACGTAACATTTAATCCCTTTCTAATTTGCATTCTCACTTCTTGTGACTAGTTCAGCATTTATCCACGATTCAGTCTGAGCAATCCCCTTCTATTCTCCGCAGCCCATAACATCCAGCAAGGCAAGTGAGCAGGTAATTAATTGTTGATGTGACGTGGTTTCATGGGTGTCAGCTTGTGTTTGAGTACAAGTGCTATGTTTTAGAGACATTCTGACCTCAATAGTTGAATTACAAATATGTTTACATGGAGATTTATAATAGGAGGCCATTGGCCAGATGGGACAGTGTTGTATGTTTGTCCCAGTACCAATACCAGGTTTCAGGAGAGTCTCTCTAATCACTCGGTCCGTTGTGTTATGTGATGGAGGCCAATGGAATGGTGATGAATGGGCAGCATTGTGGAGCAGTGGGTACAGCTGCTGCCTTACAGATTCAGAGACCCGGGTTCAACCCTGACTACGGGTGCTGTCTGTACGGAGTCTGTACGGACTTCCTGGGACCGTGTGGGTTTTCTCCAGGTGCTCCGGTTTCCTCCCACACTTCAAAGACGTACAGGTTTGTAGGTTAATTGGCTTCAGTAACAATTGTAAATTGTCCCTAGTGTGTGTAGGATAGTGTTTGTGTGTGGGGATTGCTGGTCGGCGCGGACTTGTTGGGCGCTGTATCTGCGCTGTGACACCTGTATGGTCGTGAGTAGTCGCCCAAAAAGTAGTACATATTTCTGGTCGCTGCTGGATTTTCAACAAGTTGAAAATTTTCGGAGACCTGCTGCAACTATGACGGGTGCCGGCAGTCGCCGAAAGAATCGCGTAAGTGGTTCAGGCCCTTCACTCTCTCTTGAATACATCTCACCTTGACTGCTGGATAATGTGCTGGGTGGGCAGCAAGGATCCAGGGTACTGGGGAGGTATTTTTGTTGGAACAGCTCTGTGTGCTGAGTCGGAGTCACTCCGTCAATGTCTTGCTGTTATTTATTTCCGGGGCATCTGAGTGGTTTTTATGGAATAAGACGAGTGTATTCGGCACGATGGTGAATGTGATTATAACACTCTGCTTTGTCATTGCCTTCTGTCAGTTTGCAATCGTTACGCTGACAGCTTGCAGACACAAAAACAAATAGCTAAAGACTAAAGAAAATGTTATTGCAATTGAGGAACCCCCCAAAAACGTGATGCCTGTTACACACGTTTTAATAAGTAGAGTTCATAAGGTCATGTGACAGCAGAATTAGGCCATTCGGCCCATCGAGCCTACTCCGCCATTCAATCATGGCTGATCTATCTCTCCCTCCTAACCCCATTCTCCTGCCTTCTCCCCATAACCCCTGACACCCGTACTAATCAAGAATCTATCTATCTCTGCCTTTAAAATATCCACCGACTTGGCCTCTACAGCCATCTGTGGCAAAGAATTCCACCGATTCACCACCCTCTGACTAAAGATATTTCTCCTCATCTCCTTCCTAAAAGAATGTCCTTTAATTCTGAGGCTGTGACCTCTAATCCTAGACTCTCCCACTAGTGGAAACATCCTCTCCACATCCAAGACAAACACTCATCATATGTTAAGAGAGTTCCTGCCCCCGGCAATTAAAGAATATCACATCACCTCGTAATTAGCCAACTTGTGCTGCAAAATACAATGCTGCAGAGATGATTGAATGGCTTAAGAAAGAACTGCAGATGCTGGAAAAATCGAAGGTAGACAAAAATGCTGGAGAAACTCAGCGGGTGAGGCAGCATCTATGGAGCGAAGGAATAGGTGACGTTTCGGGTCGAGACCCTTTTTCAGACTGAAGGGTCTCGACCCGAAACGTCACCTATTCCTTCCTCCATGTCACCTCCTACCATTAGGATTTTACAGACAGCAAAGTCAACTGAATCAATGACTGGATAAATATGTCCGCCCTTTTCTCACCCTCAATGCCAACTTGTCTTGCCTTGGTCAGAGAACTATGGGGGGGACAGAGAGAGAGGGGTTGACTGCTTGTCTTTCTCATTCTCACCTTCCCCTCAGCCATCAATGAACCATTCTACATTTCCTTGATCACCTTCTGCTTTGATCTGTCCGTTTCACACCTTACATTCTCTTTGTACCCATCCATATCTCGAGTTTCCCTCTCGCCCGACAGTCTGAAGAAGGGTGTAGACATGAAATGTCACCCATTCCTTCCTTCTCTCCAGAGATGCTGCCTGTCCCGCTGAGTTACTCCAGTGTCTAACTTTGGAAGGTTTATCTGGTCAGTCGGCAGCCAAAGAGGGAGAAATAGAGTGAGGTCAATGGGGTTTGAAGATATTACGAGCAGCTTTAACTCAGATGCAGTGCTAGGGAAAAGTAAACCAAGAGGGAGAGGTGTGTGGCATTAGTGGAAGAGTTTGCAACACTCGACATATCGTTTACCCGAGGACATGGCGCCATCTGTTGAAGAATTTCAACCAGTAACCGCTACCTGTTACACATCCAGTGGAAATCCAGTGCTCAATGCCAGCATTTCCAATGTCTGAGCCGTCTGTGACAACATGAAGCAGGAATAAAAAGAATGAAATATTGAGAATAGTTTCAATATTTGCTATTGAACGACTCAATCAAACCTAGTGTTTGAGAAAGAACTGCAGATGCTGGAAATATTGAAGGTAGACAAAAATGCTGGAGAAACTCAGTGGGTGGGGCAGCATCTATGGAGTGAAGGAATAGGTGACGTTTCGGGTCGAGACCCTTCTTCAGACTGATGTGGGGTGGGGGGGACGAGAAGAAGAAAAGAAGAGGCAGAGACAGTGGGCTGTGGGAGAGCTGGGGAGGGGAAGGAGGGAGAAAGCAAGGACTACCTGAAATTGGAGAAGTCAATGTTCATACCGCTGGGGTGTAAACTACCCAAGCAAAATATGAGGTGCTGCTCCTCCAATTTGCGGTGGGACTCACTCTGGCCATGGAGGAGGCCCAGGACAGAAAGGTTGGATTTGGAATGGGAGGGGGAGTTGAAGTGCTGAGCCACCGGGAGATCAGGTTGGTTATTGTGAACCGTGCGGAGGTGTTGGGCGAAGCGATCGCCAAGCCTACGCTTGGTCTCACCGATGTAGAGCAGCTGACACCTAGAGCAGCGGATTCCTCGATCACCTTTGATTTTTCCATCTCTCCCATTGAGTCCTATTCATCTGTGGTATGGGTGCTAATACATGTCTTTTAGGCTATTTGAGATTTTAGAAAATATTCTGATAAACCTAATAACTATTAGATTTGAGATGTGTGAGTCAGGGAGTTGTTGTCATGAAGCATGGGTTATCTTCAGCTAGTGTTAAAGATGTATTAATGTTATGGCTTTAGTTCACTAACCAGACAGTTGACGTATTTATACATCGGACTGAAGAGCTGTAACTAACTTTGGAATGTATCCTGTATCTGTACACTTTTTTCACACAGAGAGTTGTGAATCTCTGGAACTCTCTGCCACAGAGGGTAGTTGAGGCCAGTTCATTGGCTATATTTAAGAGGGAGTTAGATGTGGCCCTTGTGGCTAAGGGGATCAGGAGGTATGGAGAGAAGGCAGGTACAGGATACTGAGTTGGATGATCAGCCATGATCATATTGAATGGCGGTGCAGGCTCGAAGGGCCGAATGGCCTACTCCTGCACCTAATTTCTATGTTTCTATGTGTTCCCTGTATCTGTATATCTCTGATTGAGGACTGATCCCTGGGTGAATTGTTAAACCACTGTCTTCCTCACAGGAGCTGCTTCTTGGTGCATCATTCCAATCTATCTGGTTTATGAAACTCCCCTGCAATAGACTGCCAATGACCCGCTGCTAAAGCTGCAGTGTGTCAGAAAGGAATGGCAACTCTGTGTATGTGTCAATTACCTGAACACATCATTCAGATCAGCAGTTAATCTCAATAGCAATTTAAAAGACCATTAAATGGTCAACCATCAGAAACAATTAAATTAAGATTCCAATGTTATTATATATCACAGCAGGTACTGTGGGCAGCTCATATAAGGGCTAACTTCAAACTTTTTGAGCTGGATAATTCATGTACATCTTTGTACCTTGCTGTACCTCATGTAACACACGTACACAAGTACCTTGAGCAAAGAGCAGTTTCTTCCCAGCTGTTATCAGGCAACTGAAACATCCTATCCCCAAGTAGAGGGCGGTCCTGAGCTTCCATCTATCTCATCTCATCTCTATCTTTGATCGGACTTTACCTTGCATTAAACGTTATTCCCTTTACCCTGTATCTGTACACTGTGGACGGCTCGATTGTAATCATGTATAGTCTTTCCACTGACTGGTTAGCACGCAACAAAGGCTTTTCACTGTACCTCAGTACACGTGACAATAAACTCAACTAAACTAGGTCTGAAGAAGGGTTTCGGCCCGAAACGTTGCCTATTTCCTTCGCTCCATAGATGCTGCTGCACCCGCTGAGTTTCTCCAGCTTTTTTGTGTAACCTTCGATTCTCCAGCATCTGCAGTTCCTTCTTAAACAAAAGCAATGGCTTGGTTGTGTGTGTGTGGGGGAGTGTACTTTGCTGGTCTCAGCAGTGGCTGGGATTGCTGTAGGAAAGGTAGAAATCAAATGAGGTCAAAAATCACACCTCGATAGAAGTAAGACCCAATGGCACATGGTGGAACTCAGTGTGTGTTGTTCCTACTTTCCTGGCACCCAACATCACAAAGTTAACAATTTAGTTTCCTCTCTGCACAAAGCTGGCCCAACATCCATATTCACGGGGTCTGGTTTTTTTTGACATAGCGACAGAGAAGGTTTTAAAGGCGCCTTGGAGGTTGCAAACGTAAGGTACGCATTAATGAAGAGAGTTGAAGAGCTCCGTGATACGGCAAGGCAAGTTGAGGAGGAACTCAATGGGAGATAGATGACCGTTGGACACAAGAACGTTGTTACTTAGTGGTCGAACAGCTGGACAAACATCTCGAGACAGGACCATCGATGCTGAGACGTGATTTAAAATCAAACCAATGCGGATAATCACAGCTGTTCTGACGACAGGAAATGGACAAAATCAGAGAAGTTGAAAGTTGATATAACAATGTTGGAAATTAGTATAATTGGTCACTGTAAAATTGTCCAGTAGAGTGGGCGGGGTGAGTGGAGTCTGGGGCCTGGATCAGCGCAAACAGGCCCTTCAGCCCACCGAGTCTGCCCCAACCAGCAATCCCCGCCCACTAACACTATCCTACACACACACACTAGGGACAATTTACACTTATACCAAGAATACAAACCAAAACCAATTAGCCTACAAACCTGCACGTCTTTGGAGTGCGGGAGGAAACCGAAGATCCCGGAAAAAACCCACGCAGGTCACGGGGAGAACGTGCAAACTCCGTACAGACAGCGCCCGTAGTCAGGATCGAACCTGGGTCTCTGGCGCTGTGAGGCAGAGAGCATGATGCCAAACCTAAAACGTCACCTATCCATGTTCTCCACAGATGCTGCCTGACCCGCTTAGTTACTCCAGCACTCTGTGAAACGTCACCTATCCATGTTCTCCACAGATGCTGCCTGACCCACTGAGTTACTGCAGCAGCACTCTGAGCGAACGTCACCTATCCATGTTTCCACAGAAACCCTTCTGGCCCGGCAAGTTTCGGGCCTCTGTGAAGGGTTTCACTGAAATCTATTTCCTTTCTCCACAGATGCTGCCTGACCCGCTGAGTTACTCCAGCACTCTGTGAAATCTCACCTTATCCATGTTCTCCACAGATGCTGCCTGACCCGCTGAGTTACTCCAGCACTCTGTGAAACGTCACCTATCCATGTTCTCCACAGATGCTGCCTGACCCGCTGAGTTACTCCAGCACTTTTTAAGGAAATTAAAGTCACTCTGTGTTACTTTTACACCATTCAAGAATCTGCTCCAAATCTGTTCATCTCTCTGTGATATCTGTTCCGTCGATCTCCCACTGCCTTTATCCAAACATAACAGATTTTTCTTTCCATGGATGGCGTCTGTCCGACTGAGCTTCTCCAGCATTTTATTTTTGATTTTTCAGATTGCTAGAATCTGTCGTATTTTTAATATCTTCCACTTGCCTGGACACTTGAGTCGGGCCCCTGATGGGAGCAGCATGGTGCATCTTTATATGTGTTTGTGGACTGTTATTCTTTCATTAAAGCACGTGACTTATGCTAGTGTTATGTTGCAACAAAGAACATTTACAGATTATTATGATTTATGGATCATTTGCCCATCTTCCTGTCAGGAATATTCTGCAGACAGACACAAAGTGCTGGAGCAACTCAGCGGGTCAGGCAGCATCTCTGGAGAGAAGGAATGGGTGACGTTTCGGGTCGAGACCCTTCTTCAGATGTCTGGACCAGAAAAGGCCACCCATTCCTTCTCTCCAGTTTTTCGGTTTAAACCAGCATCTGCAGTTCCTTTCTCCACAGGAATATTCCGCAGCTACACATGCAATAGTCGCGACTGTCTGCTCAGCTACTTTCCCGCTGTTTGTCTTTGCAAAGAGGCAGTCACATTCCTACAAACTTAAACACAGTGAGTTTCTCAGCCCGTGGTCCCAGGCAAAACCGGACAAGGAGTTCCCCAACATCGAGGC
Source organism: Leucoraja erinaceus (assembly GCF_028641065.1). NCBI lineage: Eukaryota > Metazoa > Chordata > Chondrichthyes > Rajiformes > Rajidae > Leucoraja > Leucoraja erinaceus. The sequence goes on along the minus strand of NC_073406.1, from coordinate 359,970 downwards.
ACCTGCTGGCAGCACCGGGCAAGGAGGACATGCGCTGCGCTCTGTATACTGGCATGGTCCATGGCCCTGGAGTTAGTCTGCACTGCTACACACACACCAACATGGCAGTGTCAGCATGATCAATTACTCTACAATCTGAGCAACAGCTGGAGCCAAGGAATTGGAGGAATCTCTCTCTTATTTTCTAATCAAGGCTTTACTTAATAAAATAAGCCCAGAACAAGACAGATATCAACATGATTTAATATTTTCTGTTTCCTGTCACTCGTTACAATTGCGTTCAACGTTGCTGAGTTGTAAATGATGTGGGTGAGGAATCTGAAGTAAGTATGCATAGTCATACATAGAGAGTTCTCTGGTTGGACATGTCTCGAATCTTCCAATGATCCATGCAGGTCAGGAAGGAGCTGATTGACAGCTATGATTAGCCCTGGTCTTACATCTACCTGTGCTGGGTCTGGAAAGGAGAATGTCCAAGTGTTACGGACCATTTGGTGACCATTCAGCTCAAGAGGTCCAGTACTCGTACCCCAAATGAACTTACTCTCTTCCAGGACCCAATACATCACCTGTGCATTCCCTCCTTAGATGCTGCCTGACCCGCTGAGTTACTCCAGCACTCTGTGAAACGTCACCTATCCATGTTCTCCACAGATGCTGCCTGGCCCACTGAGTTACTCCAGCACTTTGTGTTTCTCTCAAGATTACAGCAGCTGTGTTCCGTGTGTCTTCCTTCCTCCAATCTTCAATTGTAACAGGCAGCGGGTGGAGCTGCTACCTCACAGCCCCAGGGACCCAGCTTTGACCCTGACTATGGGTGTTGTCTGTGTGGAGTTTGCAGGTTCTCCCTGCGACCAGGTGGGTTTCCTTCAGGTGCTCCGGTTTCCTTCCACATCCCAAAGACGTGCGGGTTTGTTGGTTAATTGGCCTCTGTAAATTGTCTCTAGTGTGTAGTGAGTGGATGAGGAAATGGGATAACGCAGATCTAGTGAACGTGTGATCGATGAGCAGGAGAGGATGAGACGTGATCTAGAGGTGTACAGAATCATCAGAGGAATAGATCGGGCAAATGCACCAAGTCTCTTGCCCAGAGCAGGGGAATCGAGAATCAGAAGTCATAGGTTTAAGGTGAAGGGGTAAAGATTTAATAGGAACCTGAAGGGTAACTTATTTTACACAAAGGGTGGTGGGTGTATGGAACGAGCTGCTGGAGGAGGTAGTTGAGGCTGGGACTATTGTAACATTTGAGAGACATTTGGATCGGGTAGGTTTGGAGGGATATGGGCCAAACGCAGGTAGGTGGGACTAGTGTAGCTGGGACATGTTGGTTGGTGTGGGCAAGTTGGGCTGAAGGGCCTGTTTGGACTCTGTATCACTCTGTGACCATGACTCTATGGATCATCCCAAAATGTTTTTTCCATTTGAGGGATTCTAATGGCAATCTTTACTATTGGGCAAATCTGTGACTAATGTGCACACAACTTACGCAGGGTTTTACATTTGACTAATTTTGAAGAATCTAATTGCTCCACTTATCTTGAATGCCCCTATTTGGAGGGGATTGTGACCCTAGTTACCCCACCCCACCCACCCTGAGCTCTAATAAATGTTGTGTTATGTGTGGCCGTGTGTCAGAGTTTACACACTGCTGCCTCATGGCCCACCTTGAGGTGGGTGTTTGCAGGAGAGGTTGAGTTTATTTCACTTGTGATGAACCAGCTCCCTCCAGCACATGCTGCCAAATACTGACATCATGCTGACCCAACCAGACACTTTATTGAAGTGTGAGCAGGTCATTTCCTGCCTGTTTGATGTTCTGCCGATCTCCAGGGAACCTTTCCTGCTCCGCCTGTTCTCAGGCCCATAACAGACCCTCCCTTGATGCCATTATCCATTCCTCTGTGATTCAGGGGCGAGGTTGTTGCAGCCTGGGGTGTTGGACACAGATAAAGATTCTTATCAGGAAGTATGGGGTGTGGTGTTCATCTCAGCTGTTCCCTTTTGCACTTTTAGTCCAAAATATATGAATTTGTAGGGTTTTACATAAATTTCTCTTCCTGAACACATTAATATTAAGTCACGTGCAAAGCTAATAGAGATTGTAGATTGGCTCAATATCCATTGATAGACCTGGAAGTCAACCCTGCTAATCACAACTCATTTTCCCAGCTAGTGACTCCCGTTGGGAACTAAACCTTTTTGACTTTGCCCAACGTCACGTTGTGTAATGTTGTCGTTTTGGCTCGAGGCTGATAACTTTCATGTCTTCTTGTTATCCTTGTGTTTTATGGGCTGGGAGACGTTGATGCATCTGCTTTGGTTTTGGATCCAATGTCAAGTTTTCGCTGCCCAGGGCTTTAGGATACAAATGATTTGATGCACACAAGTGGCTTTGGAAAGCAGTTAAATGTCAGCCACATTGGCTCGCTTTGGAATTACACATCAGCTAGACAGATGTAGGTCAGGAAAATCAAAACATCTACTTAGGCATAAAATCAAACTTCATGCAGTGACCAATCAAGCCCAGTTTGAGATGAAATCCTTCTGCACCACCCAATCAAACATTCCAAAATCAGGGATGGCTGTGGTTAGTTTACATAATAAGGTGCCTGTACCTGATGCCCAAGGTCCATGAAGAGCAACATTAAACATGATGGATTATGGTGCCATTTTGTACGTGGCTTGTTTGCAATGCCCGGCCCATGTGACATATCCCATCGGTGACCTCCACCTTACTGCATGACATAGATGGGTCTTTGTGTCAGACCATGCAAAGTGTTTCTGACCTGATGCAGAGTCTCAACCATCCTGTCACCCCCTCAGGTGTTGTCCGTCAAGCTGATTCCCTCCAGCTATTTGTTTTTTGCTCCAGATTACAGCATGTGCAGACTCTTGCCATAGAGTCATAGAACAGGCCAAATGGTGGAAATGATCAGCTGTTTAGGCAGTATCTGAGATCACAAGATCATGTGATAGGAGTAGAATGAGGCCATTCAGCCCATCAAGACTACTCCGCCACTCAATCATGGCTGATCTATCTCTTCCTCCTAACCCCATTCCCCTGCCATCTGTACTAATCAAGAATCTATCTATCTCTGCCTTAACAATACTCATTGACTTGGCCTCCACAGCCTTCTGTGGCAAAGAATTCTGACGAAAGAAACTTCTCTTCATTTCCTTCCTAAAAGAACGTCCTTTTATTCTGAGGCTTTGACCTCTGGTCCTAGACTCTCCCACTAGTGGAAACATCCTCTCCACATCCACTCTATCCAAGCCTTTCACTATTTATGGAGATAGATACAGTTAACACCAAGCCAGTGACATGTCATCAGAGCCTTCCATGCATTGTAATGAGAGGTCAGAGCTCAAATGTTAATTCAGTTTCTCTCTCCAAAGATGCTATCTGACCTGTGTGTATATACACAGCATTTTGTGATTTTATTTAAGATTTACAAACCTGCAGCTTTTTTTTGTCATTCAGCAACATTAAAATCAATTTCATCTTCATATTATTTTTACAGAATGACTCTTTAATTGTCATGACACAGCATGCAAAATGTTTTACAGTGTAGAGTGTCCTATTAAACTTGAAACATGATGATACCTTCACTTGGGTAACACAGAGCACGTCATGAAGACATATTGTCCATTAGCATTAGTTGCTGCTGGCAGAGCAAGAAGTTGTAGCAGTGATGGAGTTAATGTTACAGTAATAACTGCAATAAAAAGCATTAGCTTTATTTCTGTGATAGCTCCCTTGACCTACTCAAATACATTTTCACCCAGAGAGTTGTGAATCTGTGGAATTCTCTGCCGCAGAAAGCAGTGGAGGCCAATTCACTGGATGTTTTCAAGAGAGAGTTAGATTTAGCTCTTAGGGCTAATGGAATCAAGGGATATGGGGGAAAAGCAGGAACGGGGTACTGATTTTGGATGATCAGCCATGATCATATTGAATGGCCTACTGCACCTATTTTCTATGTTTCTATGTTTCTAATCACTTAATTAAAAATATTTAAATCTGGCTGCTCTTTTGCCATAGTCTTCCATCCATGCTCTATCTTACTTTAAGCTTAATTAGTTATTCTGCCTCGTCTAAAAAATACTGCAGTTTTTATTTATCTTAGCTCTCCTCCTTCCCAATGCAGTCGATCTTGGAAGCGAGACCAAGACATTTTTGTAGATTTCCTTTGGCTGACACTGTGCTTTAAAGGTTGTTTTTGGAGTCATCTGAACGGTCTGTTTGGGATTTGACTGCGTTCCATCACAAGTGCATAAAAACATCCATCAATGAATAAATTGGCCAGTGATGCCTGGTGTACGGACCGGTCACTGACCACTGGTCACTGCTCATGTCCAGAGTGCCCATCTCATTAGAGGTCTCCGCAGTGTGGCAGTAACACAGCACTGCGCCTGTTAAATGTCCCTGCACACATGCACACTGCACACATGCACACTTGCTGCCCCTCCCTGAACAGTGCCACAGGTGACCGCTGCTGACTGCTGCTGACCTCTGCTGACCACTGGTGACCTCTGGTGACCTCTGGTGACTGCAAGTGACCGCTGATGACCTCTGGTGACCGCTGGTGACCACTGGTGACCTCTGGTGACTGCTGGTGACCGCTGATGACCACTGGTGACTGCTGGTGACCACTGGTGACCTCTGGTGACCTCTGGTGACCGCAAGTGACCGCTGATGACCACTGGTGACTGCTGATGACCACTGGTGACCACTGGTGACCACTGGTGACCGCTGGTGACTGCTGGTGACCACTGGTGACCACTGGTGACTGCTGGTGACCACTGGTGACCTCTGGTGACCTCTGGTGACCGCAAGTGACCGCTGATGACCACTGGTGACTGCTGATGACCACTGGTGACCACTGGTGACCACTGGTGACTTCGTTGGTCACCATCATCTAGATAAATAAACATTGATGATCCACGAGATGTGCAGGTGTTGAGGTAGCTGGGCTCTGAGCTCATGTAACACGAGTGACTGCCTTCATTCCGACCTCTGTAATACATTCCACTCTCACTTATGCCACAGGCTCACCTTCCCCTCAATGTGTTGATGTATTATTGCAGATGGCCTGGCCACAAGGGAGCCTCTGACACAGCTTCCAAAGTTGCCTAATGTAACTGGCTGCTGTGCTGTGCCTGCACACAAACTGTTCACACCACACATCACTGAGCAAGTATTTCCTCTGATGGGGGAAAATCAAGAACAGAAAGACATTATCTCAAAATGAGAGCCAAACGGTTTGGGATTGAAGTCACTGCAGTAAAATTCTAAACATGAGAACTACAATGTAAGATTTAAAATCAAATGCAATGTGTTCTCAGTCCAAGAGCTTTCACTGTCGAAATTCCAGACAGTAGCACAGCACAGTGGGAAGAAATGAATAAAATGCTGGCTTAGACATTGGCTCAGATCAAAACCATTGCTGTCCTTTTACAGGTGAGTGCAACAGGTCCTGACAAACTTTCACACAAGACTGAGGTTATTTTAGTCTCAATGCTCCTCAAAGAGAAAAGACTATCAGATCTTTAATATGGCGCCTAGTTTTGCCTCTTTTACAAACTGTTACATGTGGAGTTATAGATTGTAGAACAAACCGTGGGTTGGGTCGAACAGATTCTACTCCGCAGATTGGTCCAAAATCAGAAAACATCAGAAGCAATTTCCACGCATGATTTTTGGACCCAAAATGGTTTGAGTGAAATAAGTTCCAATCTATCCAGTAGCTTGCAACGGATTCTAAATGTAAATGACCATTGGTGTCTATGAGTGGTGACGTAGTCATATCCTTGCTCTCACTAGTTCATCTGATTATGCCCCAACAACTGAGGAAGATTCGAGTCATGGAGCCAAGCTTATCTGTGAAACGTTTCATCCATTGACAGCCACTACTGCTGTGAAGAGCCGTGACTACTCTGTGGCTGGTCTCGAGCGGATCGATGTCATGGTACTGACTGAGGCTGCCGGCACTACAACACAACCAGTAAATCCATCATCTCAGGCTCCCCTAGAAACTAAACCAGCGCTTTGGCAGAGATATGGCCTCCAGTTGCTGCCGTGGTAAAGGAGTTGTACCTGCAATAGTTGCTGCACTCTACCGCTCAGTTTAGTTTAGTTTATTGTCACGTGTGCTGAGACAGTGAAAAGCTGTTGTTGCATGCTGACCAGTCAGTGGAAAGATAATACATGATTACAATCGAGCCGTTTACAGTGTACAGATACATGATAAAGGGAATAATGTTTAGCGCAAGGTGAAGTCAGTAAGGTCCAATCAAGGATAGTCTGAGGGTCTTCAATGGGGTAGATAGTAGTTCAGGACTGCTCTCTACTTGGTGAGAGGACAGCTGAGAAGAAACTGTCCCTGAATCTGGAGGTGTGCAAATTTCTTATCGAGTTTCAGTAACATCAGTTCCTGACAGGACACTCGACAAAGGGACCCGGCCATCTAATTAGATCGGGATTGGACTTCAGAGAAACTAAACATCACAACAGGTTTATATAGATATAAACGCTCTGTGAGGTACAATGAACTGCGAAAACAGACACAGAGTGCTGGAGTAACTCAGCGGGTCAGGCAGCATCTGTGGAGAACATGGATAGGTGACGTTTCACAGAGTGCTGGAGTAACTCAGCGGGTGAAGCAGCATCTGTGGAGAACATGGATAGGTGACGTTTCACAGAGTGCTGGAGTAACTCAGTGGGTCAGGCAGCATCTGTGGAGAACATGGATAGCTGGCAGCTGTACTAATGTGAGAACGAGCCTTTATTATGGTCTGGGAGTTTCCATGGGAACGGTCGATGCCACGGAGACCACGTTCAGTGCGTTCCCATCAAATTCACCGTATCTCAGAAGGATCCTTCCTTCTGACATTATTATTCCCCGCCCTTCTTTTGATCTGTTTTTGTAACCAGCTCTGGCAACAGTTTGCTATTTGATCGGTGTAAGGAGGAACAGCAGATGCCGATTTAAAGCGAAGATAGACACAACATGCTGGAGTAACTCAGTGGGACGGGCAGCATCTCTGGAGAGAAGGAACACGTGTCGTTTTGGGTCAAGACCCTTTTTCAGACTCTATACACAGTTCTCCAAATGTGGCCTCACCAATATCAGTTGAACAAGCGTAACATGTATTATCACCGCGAGACGCTACTGTTCAGTGGCTATTGTCACTATAGTCTACCTTCGCTCCAATTCATAATTAGTCAGGGCTGACAACGCCTGCACACATGCACACATGCACACGCACACACGCACACGCGCACACGCACACGCACACACGCACACACGCACACACGCACACATGCACACGCACACGCACACATGCACACGCACACACGCACACGCACACACGCACACGCACACACGCACACGCTCACGCACACACGCACACGCACACACGCTCACGCACACACGCACACACACACACGCGCACACACACGCGCGCACACACACATACACGCGCACGCACACGCACACGCACACACACACACATGCATGTCCGCACACACACATGCATGCACACGCACACACACACATGCACACACTGACACACATGAAATAGTCTGCATTAAGCATGATATAATTTATGATTTCAGGTTTTGTTTGAGTGAAGCTGTTAGCTCAATAACATGAATTACTAGAATGAAATGACTTGATGTAGTTGGATTATCCATTTTAGTTTCAGGAAGCAGAGTGTCAGCAGAATAAATGTCCAGGCTGGTTAGCCAGAGATTGCTGCTGGCATTTCTGGCATTTCCCCAGGTCATTTAACCCTGGCATCCAACACACATTTGATCGGGAGAAGGGAATATGAGTGGGTTGCGGGGCAGGTGGATGGGCAGAAGGGATTGCTATCGGGGTGGTGTGGTGAGCTGAGCTGATGAGCTGAGCTTGTTTGATGAGCTGAGCTTGTTTGGAATGATAGAAAGCAAGGCACTGATTAGCTTTTGCCTTGCCGGTGTGAGCTTGGGAAATGCTGAGCTGGGAACAGGAACTGGCGGCTGGGATGGTTCTCTGGGAACGTTGGTGACTACACGGTTCCAAGCCTCCTCTCTCTCCCCACCTGGCCACGATCCTATTCCCAGGACCTGCAGCTGTGGATTAGAGGAGGAGGTGATAGTGTGGCTGTGTTTATTGTCGAGGTGGGTTATAGAGGCCACTAGATACTCACTCCTCCAACTGCTCTCTGTACTAGCTGCCACTACAATAATATTTGGAAAGATAATTCTTCTGCTCATTAACGGGGGAGTCCATGGGGGCAGAACATTATCCAATTAACTATGTTGACAGCATCACTGCTTTCTCTTAGTACTCACACTTCAAGGAATAATTTAGTTCTGTAAGAGTGGTTGCCAAACTTGACAATGCCAGTTACTGGAAGTTGCATCCTATCAGAATCTGTTTGTAACAAATGACTCACGCCGAAATGAAGAAACATCTTCATTGCGATCCTAAAGAAGATATCCCCTTCATTGAGCCCGCGGGCACCTCATTCAACATGGAAACGCAGGTACAACAAGGCTCAACCTCACTCCATGACAAATATAACCCGTCGATCTTTCAGAAGCTGCGGAAGACAAGTCAGTGGGTATTTTTAAGCCAAAGATTGATAGTATGGGTGTCAGGGGTTACGGGGAGAAGGCAGGAAAATGGGGTTAGGAGGGAGAGATAGATCAGCCATGATTGAATGGCGGAGTAGGCTTGATGGGCCGAAGGGCCTAATTCGTCTCCAATCACTTATGACCTTACGACCTGTGCACAGACAGATGACAGTGCAACCAATCCAAATTTATTCTCTAAATATTGTCATTACTTTGCCCAGATTCCATCCCTCACCTGTACAGGGGCCAATTAACCCCTCACCTGTACAGGGGCCGATTAACCCCTCACCTGTACAGGGGCTGTTTAACCCCCGGACCCACACGTCTTTGGGTTCCAGCTCATCCCACTTTAGCAATGTAGACTTTTGTTCCAGACCCTGTGTCTGCACAGCGGCTAAGTAGACAAATCCTGTAAACGAAGGCTCTGCACCTGAACGTTCATGGGACATCTCTCCTGTGACACCGTCCCTCAGGTATTAAGTGTCGTTCTAAACCTCCGGCTTGGCTGGCAGGAAATACACTCCCATTCCCAGCCAGGATCACTTCCTCTGTCGTTGTGGTAAAGGCAGGAGAGACACCTTGGACTGGTGAAGGACTGGTGAAGCCATGTGTGCATCCACCTTGGACAGGTGTAGCTGCAACAGCAGTGCCTACGCACCTTGGACAGGTGAAGCCACGTGTGCACCCACCTGAAACAGGTGAAGCCGCAGTGACCACCCACATTGGACAGCTGCAGTCGCGGTGTGAAGCCGCAGTATGCACTCATCTCGGACAGGTGAAGCCATGTGAGCACCCACCTGGGACAGGTGTAGCTGCAGTGTACATCCACCTAGGACAGGTGAAGCCGCAGTGTCAACCCACCTGGGTCACCACTACATTCCATTGTGAGCAAGGACATCCCACTGAGTGGTGGAGATTTCCGTTTGGGCTGCGTTGTCAGACCACCCAGACTGAGATAAGCCCGGTCTCCAGGCGTGGATTCACTTGCTTTCTCCGCACGACACTCTGGGCACGTGTGTGTGTGTGTGTGTGTGTGTGTATGTGTGTGTGTGTGTGTGTGTGTGTGTGTTCAGCATGTGTGGGTTTCTACAATTAGGAATACATTTCTCAGGCATTACAATGCCAGGGGCACACACACACAATGCAAGGGGCACACACACACTGATCCATTGTTTGAAAAGCCTGGCATGGATTCACCGATGTGATTAGTTAGAAGCATTTTAAAAATACCTTTGAGTCACCATCAAGGTCAAAAAGACAAAAATACAACAATGTCCCTCTCTAACACCACCTGGGCGCGGACATAACCCCCGATCTGGCTCGGGCAAAGCCCTCTTCTGCCTGGCACCGTGACTCGTGGATGGCCAGCTTGGCCAGGCCTAGGAGCAACCCAACCAGGATATCTTTGGCCCAAGTTGTAACCAGCTTGGAGGGCATGATGTGTTGGACAGCAAGATGTAGTCTATGAACAACAGCCTGACGTATGTGCACCCTTTATCCTGTATCTGTACACTGTGGACGGCTCGATTGTAATCATGTATTGCCTTTTCACAGACTGGATAGCACACAAACAAAAGCTTTTCATTGTACCTCGGAACACGTGACAATAAACTAAACTAAACTAAAGTGTTGCTTTTTGTTACTGCGTCCATTTCAATCAGATAATTAGCAAGTTAGTGACATAAAGTACTTGCCCGGGCAAGTTGAAATTCTGCACAGAGATTTTAATTATGTTTTGTGTTCTGAAATAATTTCATGGGTTTTCCCAAAGAAAAACATAACACCCGGACAAATGAGATGGGAACATTTTGTTTTAAACTATTTCCCATATTGGAATCTTGTTGAGAATTCTTATTCATAAAGAACTACAGACAAGGCGGGACAAAGTTATTGTAGTGGCTGATTGCTCATCTCTCTGCCCTTTAGAATAACATTTGCAGTGCATTATTGTATTGCTCCAATCAATTAGATAAAAGATATATAAATTCTTATGTTTGAAGAAGTGCTTAAAATAAATACCTCTTGTTTCTGTCATGACTCATATAATGTTCTAAAGTGAAGTCCAACTTCAAGTCCATAGTCCCTGAAATGGCGACACGGGTCGGCAGGATGTGAAGGAGGCCCGACAGGAGCCTGGGGCTCAATTAGATCGGGCCCCGCTCACAGTGGCTGAGCAGGCGGATTGGACACGGCCTGCAGCGACACAGAGTGAAGGAGGAAGACACTGACAATATCGCCAGGCCAGGCCGAACCCGCCAACTCCTACCTACCCAGTGCCGTCACCACGACAACGGGACTGGGTCTAAAAATATTGGTTGCCAGGAGACAAAGGGGGCCCACCCACAACTACAATCCAACATTTATCAGGGGCCCACTTGCCATCCCTTGCTATCATTCATCAGGGGCCCACTTGCCATCCCTTGCTGTCACTTCATCAGGGACCCACGCCATCGGGCAAGCTGACACCCTGGCCAGTTGGCCACTGGGTACTAGTTCTAATGTCTCTTGTTCTGCCTCGGTGTAATCTACTATTCTTGTACCTGGGTGTCATTGTGCCTACGCAGAGTCATAGGATCTTAAAGTGTGGAAACAGACTCTTCGGCCCAACTTGTCCATACTGACCAACATGTCCCATCTACACCTGCCTGTGTTAGGCCCATTTCCCTCTAAACCTGTCCTATCCATGTACCTGTCTAAATGTATTTTAAATGTTGTGACAGTCCCTGTGTCAACTAGGACCTCTGGCAAATTGTTTCATATACAGTACTTACCACCCTTTATGTCAAAACGTTACCCCTCTGGTTCCCATTAAGTCTTTCCCCCCTCATCTTAAACCTATCATCTGAATCTTAATTTCTCTACTCTGGGTAAAATACTCTGTGCATTTGCCCTACCTACCGCTCATGATCGTATACATTCTATTTGGTTCAGCACAAGATGGGAAACAGTAATTTGTGAATCCAAAACAGGTTCAAGATAGGAATGTTAATTTTATACATAATACATAATGAATGCACAGCAAATGACAACATCTTTCTCTACATTCATCAACCCGTCACTTCTACACACACTCTCTTACAATTTGCCAACGCCATTCACACTTCAACCTGAAGCAAAGTCTCCATACGCTCATGTGATAGGTGCACAATTAGGCCATTCAGCCCATCGAGTCTACTCTGCCATTTGACCATCTATGCTTCTTAACCCCATTCTCCGACTTTCTCCCCATTCATATTGTTGTTTATTTATTATGTGTACGTATGTGTGCGTGTGTGTGTGCGTGTGCGTGTGCATGTGCGCGTGCGTGTGTGTGTGTGGTTGGTAGCAAGACTGGGCCTTCCAATTGGAAATAGACACAAAAAGCTGGAGTATCTCAGCTGGACAGGCAACATTTCTGGAGCGAAGGAATGGGTGACATTTTGAGTCGAGACAATATGGTTTAAACCAGCATCTGCAGTTCCTTCGTCCACGCTTCCAATTGGAAGCTACATCATTTATATTCATGCTCAGCTCCAACACAAAGAATGAAATTTACAGGAGATAAGCAGCAAAAACTAACCAGCGTTTGTTCATTGGATTAACAATTATGAAGGAAGAGGTAGCACAGCAGTAGAGTCACTGCTTCACAGGACCAGAGATTTGGGTTCCATCCTGACCACAGGTGCTATGGCTTCCTCCCACACTCCAAAGCCATGCAGGTTTGTTTGTTAATTGACTTTGATAAGAATTGTAAATTGTCCCTAGTGTGTGTAGGTTAGTGCTAGTCTTCTGGGGTCGCTGGTCGGCACAGGCTCGGTGGGCCGAAGGGCCTGTTTCCACACTGAATCTCTAAACTAGAAGTGAGAATGATTCAGGGACAGTTTCTTCCCGGCTGTTATCAGACAACTGAACCATCCTACCACAACCAGAGACCAGTCCTGAACTACTATCTACCTCATTGGTGACCCTTGGACTATCTTTCATCAGACTTTGCTGGCTTTACCTTGCACTAAACGTTATTCCCTTATCATGTATCTATACACTGTGGACTGAAAATTAAAGTGTTTCTTGATATCCGAGGCTGGTGTTTAATAACTAATCGCTGTCTATGAACGGCAACAAGCAGAGATGGCGAATGGAGGCAAGAGCAGTGAGTCTGTGGAATTCTCTGCCACAGAAGGCAGTGGAAGCTGAACGTTTTCTCAAGAGAGAGTTAGATATAGCTCGGGGCTAAGGGAATCAAGGGATATGGGGAGAAGGCAAAAACGGGGCTTTGTTTTTGGATGATCAGCCATGATCAGATTGAATGGTGGTGCTGGCTCGAAGGGCCGAATGGCCTACTCCTGCACCTGTTTTCTATGTTTCTATGTCTATGTTTCTATGCCTCCCCTTGCTGCTGTACCAGGCTCTTGCCCTGTGACCTGCGCGGGGCAGTCCATGTGAGTCTACAAGGCATTTGCTGACAGCTTTATGATGGAGGGCCACAAAACTGTAAAGAGACCCACTGTAAACTACCGAATTCAAGAGGGTACAATTAACAGGAGCAAAGTGTGGGAAAGTGGGCTCGAAATGCACCAAGTGACGCCACGTAGATACTGAAATAGTTTTGACTTTGTACAATTATAAGAAAGCAGTGGCGTTTGTGAATGTGTAGCTGAGCAAACCAACGTGAATGATGATTCACTACAGTATCCACCTTCTCATGGGAGCTGTCTGATCCAAGGCTGGGTTAACAGCAAGTATATCCACATTAACTAGATACTATTCCTCTGTCCATCTGAATGAAACATTCAGATTTTTACAGTAGGTTCGATTTAATTATAGCTTTGCTTGCTGTTTATTATTACAGCAAGACCTTCAGCTTCGAGCTCGATGTTGCCAGGAGTTGGTTGTTGCCGTTTCTGGTGTGCTGGGCATGTGTGCTGTGTTAACACCTCATTGTACGGGCTACAAAAAAATCACGTAGTCGCTCAAAGAGTGGGAGCCAGATTTGTGTTGGTTTCCACCCAGAGTGGTCCACTGAGGAGCAATGTATGGAGTTGGCCCTCAGTGTGACTCTCTACCTTGCTACATTCTGTCTGAAACGGTCCTTAAAGACATATTCCCCACTGCGCTGGGATGGCAGCTGTACCCACCCTGGGTGCCGGGATAAACGGCATGCCATTCTCATCTGGGGGTAAGTGCTAGTTAACAGCTAGGTATCAGCTAGTTAGTTTTGTGAGGTACAGTGAAAAGCTTTTGTTGCATGCTAACCAGTCAGCGGAAAGGCAATACATGTCACAATTACAGGGAGAGGTTGGATTGTTTACTGTGCAACACCAGAGGTTGCAGGGAGACCTCAAGTCAAGTGTGTTTTATTGTCATTTGTCCCAGACAGATCATTGAAGCTCTTACTTGTAGAAGCACGACAGTACATGTAAACCTACTGTAGTACTCTGTAAATGATAGGGAGACCTGATGGGCCGAATGGCCTAATTCTACTCCTATCACTCATGTATATAAAATGATGGGATGGGTTGCACAAACAGGACATGTTCTCCAGGATCAAGCCCGGCTCTCTGGCGCTATAAGGCAGAAACATATGGGGATAACTTAGAACTAGTGGACATATATACTGTACACATGAATATAGACACAAAATGCTGGAGTAACTCAGTGGGACAGGCGGCATCTCTGGAGACAAGGGTTAGTGTTACACATGTCACCCCAGCTGCAGTCTGACCAACATGTTGTGAAGAGTTAACATCTCTTGTGTGGCTCTAGTCTCTTGGCACATTGGCCGAGTGCAGGGATTAGCTGCTGTGTGCAGATGTTACACATGTATCCCAGGCCCCTGTCACAGTGATGGTCACACAGACAGGTCCTTCATCATCCGTACAAGCTGACACATGTCCACATGTGAAACAAGGCCATGCAACACAGATACGTGGTGCAGTTGGATGAACGGACCTGCTTAGCTGCCGGGGAGAAGTGGGAATCGGAGTCTGTATGTGGAGGCCACCTTCTCTGGCTTGGAGTTAAGACCAAACAGAGGAAGCAGCAGAAACAGCAGCTCCTGCCAAGAAGAAGGCGGTGGATGGTGTTTGATGTGTGTGTGCCTTGGAATGCTGCTTGGGAAATCATGTTATGCTTTCAGTTCTGGTGGCCATGCTATGGACCACTCCTGGCACCAGCTCTCCTCTCATGATGGACCAAAACAAACTGGCCTTGGCCCGCACCTATTACCTAAACTAGCGAGCGCTGTCCAAGAACATTACACTGAAGGGATGAGTTAAATCTTCAGCACCAATGTTGAACCCATCGTGACCCGGACTTGGTGAGAGATCAGGCCTATTCTATATCCCAGCTCTCCCCATGTTTGTGTCTTACACAACTTCAAATACTCGCCAAAGATCATTTTTTAAACACAGCCTTTTCAGATGGTGACTTCCAGCCTCTTGCATCTTCTGGCTGAAATTAGTGTCATGTTTATGCAGACTGTTACTTGTGAAGATGGACAACAGCTCAACATGACCCTAGGTGTGTGTGTGGTTGTATCAGGGAGTGAGTGGCCCACTTACACATGGATAACCAGGGTGAGGGGGTAGGCATTCCTTCTCTCTCTGTCCCCTCCCAGGGAAGCCAGCGTGCCCAGGTTTAACCAGAGGGTGGGTGGGAATGCATGCCAGGTGTGGTGGTGGTGGAGGCAGATATGATAACGGTGTTGAAGAGGCTTTTAGATAGGCAGGTACAGGGAATGGAGGGATATGGATCATGTGCAGGCAGAGATGAGCTTATCTTGGCATCAGACATTTTAGATAAACATTCACATTGTGTCATTACTAAAGGACCAGACATTGCCGACTGGTTCACCTGTATCTCCTCCAACCTCATCTACTGCATCCTCTGCTCTAGGTGTCAGCTGATTTACATCGGGGAGACTAAGCGGAGGTTGGGCGATCGTTTCGCCGAACACCTCCGCTCAGTCCGCAATAACCAACCTGAACTCCCGGTGGCTCAGCACTTCAACTCCCCCTCCCATTCCCAATCTGACCTCTCTGTCCTGGGTCTCCTCCATTGCCAGAGTGAGCAACACCGGAAATTGGAGGAACAGCACCTCATATTCCGCCTGGGTTGCTTGCGTCCGGATGGCATGAACGTTGAATTCTCCCAGTTTTGCTAGCCCTTGCTGTCTCCTCCCCTTCCTTAACCCTCGAGCTGTCTCCTCCCATCCCCCCTGCCCTCGGGCTCCCCCTCCTCCCTTTTTCCTTCCTTCTCCCCCCCCCCACCCCCCGTCAGTCTGAAGAAGGGTTTCGGCCCGAAACGTTGCCTATTTCCTTCGCTCCATAGATGCTGCTGCACCCGCTG
The DNA here is from genome assembly GCF_028641065.1 of Leucoraja erinaceus. NCBI lineage: Eukaryota > Metazoa > Chordata > Chondrichthyes > Rajiformes > Rajidae > Leucoraja > Leucoraja erinaceus. Next base: position 344,021 of record NC_073406.1, on the reverse strand, counting down.
GGTTTCTCCAGTATTTTTGTGTATTGCCGACTGAAGGCCTGTTTCTGTGCTGTGTTATAGATTTTGTTTGTTTTTGTTTTACAGATACAGGGCGGAAACTGGCCCTTCGGCCCGCCAAGTGCAGGCTGTACCCGTAGTCGGGATCGAACCGCCGTCTCTGGCAGCAACTCTACCACTGCGCCACCATGCCACCCTTCAATAGTCTATGTTCTGGCTGCTTGTATAATCAACACCATATTATTATCAATGCCAGTGTGGAGTCCTTCTCCCCCCAGGGCAATCGTATGATGGTTTCACAAGCAGCGGTAAATTCCAGATGATCCTGATGATAACTCTCAGCTATCTCACGGTTAGTGTGACTGACTTACATCGTTCCAGTTACTGCCCAGATCCCACACTGTTTATCACCGTTAAAACTGGGTGGCAGCAAATCATTCAGACACAATGGGGAACCGCGCTGTCAACAGTCTCTATGTAAATATTCTTGAGGGGAGGTCACTGGGAACTTCTCAGATGCGAGAATTCCAGCTCGAGATCTTTGCTGGCCATCCCGGTCAGCGGTCAACTGTACTGAGCTGTACCTGTAGTGGTCAGCTGTACCCAGTGTAGTGAGTGTACTGGTCAGCTGTACTGAGCTGTACCTGTCGTGGTCAGCTGTACCGAGTGGAGTGAGTGTACTGGTCAGCTGTACCGAGTGGAGTGAGTGTACTGGTCAGCTGTACCCAGTGTCGGTACTTGGGCATGGTCCACTGGTCTGTATGTCTCAATGCTCCACAGGGCACTACCTTCCCCCCATCAGGCAACAGTGCGGAATGCCGCACGTACTTTAGCTGTAAAGAAAGGCATCATTTCATTGCAAATAGGGTTAGAGAAAGGAAAATAACCTGGTCCTCACCATGGACGGAGTTTGCCCAGTCCCTTCATAAATTATTTAGCTTCCAGAGTGAGATTTATTGCCTAGAAAGCTGTAAAACATTTATGAGGAAACCTTAGGTATATGTGGTACAGTCCAGGATACGCTAAAAACCAAAGGAGTATTATGACAGCTCCAAGTATCTGACAAAGGTCAGCAAAGAACATACTCTGGCGTTGCTGAGAGATGAAAATACCAGCACTTGCTAACAAGCTTCCATCGACTTGTTGCTTCCCATAAACTATTCCAGGCAGCTATTTTTGCACAGTATACATGCTCAGGTGCTGAAGTGTTTTAAAGCATTCAGTAGAACTGTCAGTCCTGTTATTTTTCAGATAAAATATGTTTCTCAGAATCGGCTAATACATTCGGTATTGTTACCGAGATGGAATTCCTACCAGTGGTGCAGCCAAACATTAACCCTTTCCCTGCCTCAACGTCTTTCATTTTTCAAAGAAATGACACTGAGAATGTTCTTGCTCTTCAGGCTGGAGGTGTTAGTGCTCACAAACTGGGAGATGTTTGGTTTGTTAGTGCAGCATCGAGTGTAGCCAGGACAATAACAGCACCACAGGCCACGCTGAGAAGCTTCCTCAATACTAGTCCAACAAGGTGGCTTATGCTGAAACCTCCTCCTGAATCAGACCACCATTCCTACATCAGTGTCACATTCACAACTGGAGATAACAAAGCGGTGATCTTATAGAGGGGTAAACAATGATGAGAGGAATAGATCGGGTAGACACACAGAGTCTCTTGCCCAGAGTGGGGGAATCAAGGACCAGAGGACATGGGTTAAGGTGAGGGGGGAAAGATTTAATAGGAACCTGAGGGGTAACATTTTCACACAAAGGGTTGTGGGTGTATGGAATGAGCTGCCGGGGGAGGTTGTGGAAGCAGAGACTATCGCAATTAAGAAACATTTAGACAGGTATATGGATAGGACAGGTTTGGAGGGATATGGGTCAAATGCAGGCAGGTGGGGCTAGTGTAGGTGGGGTATGTTGGCCAGTGTGGGCAAGTTGGGCCGGCCTGTTTCCACACTGTATCATTCTATGGGTCTAACAGAATGGCAATTACTTGGGGAAGGTCTGGGAAATGCAAGTGTATGCATCTATCTAAGGCAGAGATAGATAGATTCTTGATTAGTACGGGTGTCAGGAGTTATGGGGAGAAGGCAGGAGAATGGGGTTAGGGAGGAGATATAGATCAGCCATGATTGAATGGCAGAGTAGACTTGATGGGCCGAATGGACTAATTCTGCTCCAGTCAATTATGAATTTATGATTCAAACTTGATAATTGTAAAATCTTTAAATCAACAACTAAACCAGATTCCCACAAAGTTAATTCAGACGAAATGTTGACTTCTTCCTGGTGATGAAGGCTCGTCATGTACTCCATTAGTTAGTCCCAGGTGTGATCTTGAACAGTTTTTATCACCATCAGTTTACTATACAGAGACAAGTCATTAACAAAAGCTGCTCTGCTGTTTAAAGAATGTGGATTAAAGTGATTTATCATCAATTTAGGTTCCCTGAAGAAGGGTCTCGACCCGAAACGTCACCTATGCTTTCGCTCCATAGATGCTGCCTCACCCGCTGAGTTTCTCCAGCATCTTTGTCCACCATCAATGTAGCGAATATATCTTATACTATTTGATGTGAAGGGTATAAATCTAAAGGGTTTTAGCAGCAGAGCATGTCTGAGAAGTTGGAGAGACCAAGAAAGCTAAACAAGATCTGGTTTGGTGAGGCAGCAGACATCAGCCCATCCGTACACATCACTTCCCTCACCCACAATGGCAAGAAGATGTTTGATTTGAGAGTGCTCAAATCCACCAGTTATTTGGAGTGTTCCGTTCACAACAGGGGTGACAATGGCCTCCTCCTGATTCCTCTCTCTCTCTCTCTCTCTCTCTCAGTCCAAAGGCTCAAAGATAGTCCTCACTAGATTCCACAAGCCTGCCACGTCACATGATGTCTTTGATTGTTAACTCGTTCTTCCAAAGAATCAATGATTCATGTTCACAAGGTCTTAAGTGATAGGAGCAGAATTAGGCCATTCGGCCCATCAAGTCTACTCCACCATTCAATCATGGCTGATCATCTCTCCCTCCTAACCCCATTCTCCTGCCTTCTCCCCATAACCCCTGACACCCGTACTAATCAAGAATCTATCTATCTCTGCCTTAAAATATCCATTGACTTGTGGCCTCCACAGCCGTCTGTGGCAAAGAATTCCACGATTACCATGGCCTTGCAAGCAATATTTCAGTAACAACCTTTGAGTAACAATCTTTGAGTGTAGAACATAAATAAAACACATAAATGCACGGGGGTTGTTTTTCCATCTTGAAACTGTTGCCCTTTCATCCCACGCTGTGTCTCTAATCTCCTGAACCGTGCCCTCCTGGTTTACACAGCTACAGAAATGGAGACTGGTTTTCAGTGGAAGTGTGTTACCATATTCGCAGTTCCTTCCCTTCAGATGTGGCAAACACTAGGTATCATGTGACTCGAATCTTTCCATTACTGAATAAATTCTTGTTGTTACAGATTTGGGGAAAATTGTATCTCGTGATCATTCTGATATTTTATTTTCATTTGGTCTGCGGGATCATGTGTCTACAGAAATCATTCTATTGGTGTTGAAACTCTCAATCACAGACAAAAGCCTCTTGTTTCTGTCTTCACATAAATAATAGAAGCAAGAGAGACATCGTGTGATTTACGTTTCTGGTGATAGTGATCCTCACCTCGACACAACTTACTGCCAAGCCTCAACATCTGCTGTCGAAGAGTCAATAGATCCTGAATGTTCTCAACGGCCAGGTATGCACAGACTTAGCAGGTGGACAATGCCAAATATTATTATGAATAAAAGAGCTTTTCTTCATGAAGGTCCACTTGTACTGAGAGATGCCTCTAGTCCAAGAGGAGACTGACTCCAGCATCTACTCCACCAGTCTCTAGCTGAATCCCAGCTGTCACAGTGAGATCACCACTCATTCTTTACCAACCAGAAGTCAGTATGACTACATCACTCCTCGAATGACAAGCTCAGGAATGAACCATCAACATATCTGCACATTATTGAGGAAGTTCCTCAATTCTTCCTCAAGTATGAAGAGCACATTGGTCAGTTTGTTCTTGGTTGCCATTAGAAGAGCACTTGTGGATAACCTGACTGCTGTTGGTCAAAGTCAGTAAAAAGCAAGAATTTCATCCTTGAGTTTCACAGAAAAGCTTCTCTCCGCGAGGCAGTCTAAGCTTAAACTGACATAGGCAATCCTGTTGATAAAAGTCAAAGTTAACCTGTAACAGTCGCCTCTTAAATGCACGAAGCACGAAGATGACCTACAATGCCTTTGTTTGGAAACCAACATCTGCAGTTCCTTGTGTAGGGAACAACTGCAGATGTTGCTTTAAATAGACAACCAGTCTGAAGAAGGGTCTCGACATGAAATGTCACCTATCCATGTTCTCCACAGATGCTGCCTGACCCGCTGAGTTACTCCAGCACTCTGTGAAACATCACCTATCCATGTTCTCCACAGATGCTGCCTGACCCACTCAGTTATGGTGCAGCAGCATCTATGGAGCTAAGGAAATAGGCAACGTTTCGGTCCGAAGTCCTTCTGGAAATAGGCAACGTTTTGGGCCGAAACCCCTACGGGTTTCGGCCCGAAACGTTGTCTATTTCCTTAGCTCAATAGATGCTGCCTGACCCGCTGAGTTACTCCAGCACTCTGTGAAACGTCACCTATCCTTGTTCTCCACAGATGCTGCCTGACCCGCTGAGTTACTCCAGCACTCTGTGAAACGTCACCTATCCATGTTCTCCACAGATGCTGCCTGACCCGCTGAGTTACTCCAGCACTCTGAGTCTGTCTGCAGTTCCTTGTTCCTACAATGCAAGAGGCACTCCCAAGTTCCAGGGGAGGCTGGTGAATGGATGGCTGTTGGAGCAGTGGGTGCGGAGAGGTGATGGGGAGACAATTCACCGCAGTTATGTAATGCTGGGTGCAAACACTTTGGGAGTTTTACCGTCCGACTGACTGCTGCCCAATGTCAGATCATTTAGAGTAGTATTTATGTGAACTCGATGACCTTGTTCCAGAATCCTGGCACAGACACATATTTCAGAAATGCTTTCTACAGAATAAACCCCCTTCGACAACAAGTATATGACGTGTAGGAAGGAACTGCAGATGCTGGTTTACACCGTAGATAAACACAAAACGCTGGAGTAACTCAGCGGGACAGGCAGCATCTATGGAGCGAAGGAAATAGGCGACGTTTCGGGCCGAAATCCTTCTTCAAACATGTTGGTCAGCATGTGCAACAGCTACATATACAGAAGAGATACAGCTCTTCGCCCCACAGAATCCACTCCAACCAGTGATCACCCCAACATTAACACTATCCTACACACTAGGATCAATGTACAGAGGCCAATCCACCCACAAACCTGCACGTCTTTGGAGTGTGCGAGGAACTGTGTCACTGTGTCTGTGTCTCTCTGTGTCTCTGTGTCTCTGTGTCTCTGTGTCTCTGTGTCTCTGTGACTGTTCTCTGTGTCTCTGTGACTGTGTGACTGTGTCTCTGTGTCTCTGTGTCTCTGTGACTGTGTCTCTGTGTCTCTGTCTTTGTGTCTCTGTGTCTCTGTGTCTCTGTGTCTCTGTGTCTGTGTCTCTGTGACTCTGTGTCTCTGTGTCTCTGTGTCTCTGTGTCTGTGTGTCTCTGTGTCTCTGTGTCTCTGTGTCTCTGTGTCTCTGTGTCTCTGTGTGTCTCTGTGTCTCTGTGTCTCTCTGTGTCTCTGTGTCTCTGTGTCTGTGTGTCTCTGTGTCTCTGTGTGTCTGTGTCTCTGTGTCTGTCTGTGTCTCTGTGTCTCTGTGTCTCTGTGTCTCTGTCTCTGTGTGTCTCTGTGTCTCTGTGTCTCTGTGTCTGTGTGTCTCTGTGTCTCTGTGTCTCTGTGTCTCTGTGTGTCTGTGTCTGTGTCTCTGTGTCTCTGTGTCTCTGTGTCTCTGTGACTCTGTGTCTCTGTGTCTCTGTGTCTCTGTGACTGTGTGTCTCTGTGACTGTGTGTCTCTGTGTCTCTGTGTCTCTGTGACTGTGTGTCTCTGTGTCTCTGTGTCTCTGTGTCTCTGTGACTGTGTGTCTGTGTCTCTGTGTCTCTGTGACTGTGTCTCTGTGTCTCTGTGTCTCTGTGTCTCTGTGACTGTGTGTCTCTGTGTCCCTGTGTCTGTGTGTCTCTGTGTCTCTGTGACTCTGTGTCTCTGTGTCTCTGTGTCTCTGTGTCTCTGTGTCTCTGTGACTCTGTGTCTCTGTGTCTCTGTGTCTCTGTGACTGTGTCTCTGTGACTGTGTCTCTGTGTCTCTGTGTCTCTGTGTCTCTGTGTCCCTGTGTCTCTGTCTCTGTTCTGTGGTATAAACCACTAACAGCAGTCGCTTGCCCTGTCCAATGCCCTGAGTGCAGGGCAAGCTATGCCCTCTCCCTGGTGCCCTCCTCTACACGTTTCCCCAGGAAAGTTCCCAGCGCACGTTGTCCATTAGTAGTGAAATGTTTTTTTGAGCAGTGGTCAGGTTGCAGTGTGCAGTAAACTCCCACTCACTGGAATCAAATATCGGTGGATGAACTGTAACTGTGTGTTGGCTGTGGGAACTAAAGAGGAGGCTTCCTTTGCTTCAACTGTGGCATCTGTTACCTTCACCCACTCGCCCTGCACCAACATTACACGTCAGGTGAGTGATTGCAAGCCATGGCTGGCCTTTCAGAGCGGGGCAGTGGACATGCTTCAGTCCTGAGATGGGGGAAAGGAGGGGGGAAGGAGGAGAGGAGATGTGAGGCGAGGGTGGGGAGAACTTACCGTGAGTCTTGCTGCAAACTTGGCATTAAATGCAACCTCCACAGGACACATTCCTGGTTTAATATCGTGTTACCACAAGTGCTTGAGAAGCTGAACCCAATAAAAACATGCATTTTGAAACTGTTGCTAAAAATACCGGGACCACTTTGAGATGGGGAGGTGCTGGGTTTGCTCAGGTGAGGAGAGGCAATTGACCTTTTGTTACATATTGAAAATATTGACACTTAACTTTGAAAAATATATACTTTGGCATTGGACAGTGAAGGAGTTAAGACGTGATTGTATATTTCATCATTGGCCAGTCAGTGTTCTGCTGAGTTATTAACAGAATAATGGCCATGGGAGTTCTCACACTACCACTAATGATTCCATCCGAACATCAGCTAATCACCAAGGAGGAACCAAAGGAGAATATTATCAAGGAAAGACGCAGAGTGCTGGAGTAACTCAGCGGGTCAGGCAGCATCTGTGGAGAACATGGATAGGTGACGTTTCACAGAGTGCTGGAGTAACTCAGTGGGTCAGGCAGCATCTGTGGAGAACATGGATAGGTGACGTTTCACAGAGTGCTGGAGTAACTCAGCGGGTCAGGCAGCATCTGTGGAGAACATGGATAGGTGACGTTTCACAGAGTGCTGGAGTAACTCAGCGGGTCAGCAGCAGCATCTGTGGAGAACATGGATAGGTGACGTTTCACAGAGTGCTGGAGTAACTCAGCGGGTCAGGCAGCATCTGTGGAGAACATGGATAGGTGACGTTTCAGTTTGGGACGTTGCTTCAGACCAATCAGCCGAACACAAGGAGGTAATGTTTCAATGTAACCATTAAAGATAGTATTGGAGGACAGACGTTTTTGGGACATTACTTGCTGTGCCTCAGGGATAATATGTGGTGGAATTTTGAGTTACTGCAAGCAGCACAGGAACCTCCATGACACCAAGTGGTCAGCCCAGAATTGGGAGACACTGGGCCCCAAGTTGGGGAAAGGATTGGAGGCAATGAGTCATTGAAGTTCCTCAATGTAGACACAATCTGTGTGAATATTTCATCAGGAATAGGAGCTTTAAAATTCGAGCCTGACTTTTAGACGTAAAATAACGGGATAGCATTGCGATGGGATTAGCAACTATGTGTAGAATTCTGGATTAGTACGGGGGTCAAAGGTCCTGGGGAGAAGGCAGGAGAATGGTGGAGTAGACTCGATGGGCCGAATGGCCGAATTCTGCTCCTATCACTTAGGATAATGGGGGAAATCCTTTAAAACCGAGATGAGAAGAAGTTTTTTTCACACAGAGAGTGGTGAATCTCTGGAACTCTCTGCCGCAGAGGGTAGTTGAGGCCAGTTCATTGGCTATATTTAAGAGGGAGTTAGGATGTGGCCCTTGTGGCTAAGGGGATCAGGGGGTATGGAGAGAAGGCAGGTACGGGATACTGAGTTGGATGATCAGCCATGATCATATTGAATGGCGGTGCAGGCTCGAAGGGCCGAATGGCCTACTCCTGCACCTAATTTCTATGTTTCTATGTCCTTCTATGAAGGTGATTTTCTCCCAACCTGCTGTCAGTTCCACTGCATGCAAAAGACTTTATTTCTAGGCAATGTTTTGTGTCGGGAACCTACTTCTTAATAATGGCCCTGAGCCTAAACGTTACCTATCTATTCCCCTCCACAGATGCTGCCTGACCCATTGAGTTCTTCCAGCACTCTGTATTTGGCTCTAGATTCCTGCTCTACAGTTCCATGTGTCTCCTTGCTATGTGAACTACTGCACTTGTTGGCTTGCCTCTCACCAGGAGCACAGTTTGAAAATTCCTCACACAAATTTCTGACTGTTTAAGACAATGGTTGGAAAATCACGCACAGGAATTTCTGACATCTGGGCTCAGCAGGTGAGATTCCCACTGGGGGTTGGAAGGAATTAAATAACCAATGTGCTGAATGCTACTCGAGAGGAGAGCATGACGTGCCTTCATAAATGAGTTTAGCCGACATGCCATAAACATTGCCGGAGTTAGTAAGTTGGGTGCTAATTTGAGCAGAACTGGGGAATATTATCAGGCTCCTGCCTTGGGGCAAAGGTTCAGATCCATGCCGGGCCGGGCCGGGCTGGACTGGGAGTCTCCTACGAATGAACTTTGTAAAGGTGCTACAAGGTCCATGGGATCTTGGCAGCTTTGAGAGCTTGATACAGTTGCTAGCAAGGTGGCTGCCATGGGAAGAGGTGAACCATTCACTGGTGCAGAGGGTACAAGAGTTATTCAGGCAGTAACTCCGACAGCCATACAGCCCTTCGGCCCAACTTGCCCATGCTACACTAGTCCCACCTGCCTGTGTTCGGCCCGTATCCCTCCAAGCCTGTCATATCCATGTATCTATCTAAATGTTTCCTAAACATTGGGATAATCACTGCCTCAATGACCTCCTCCGGCAGCTCCTTCCATACACCCACCACCTTTTATGTAAACAAAATACTCCTCAGGTTCCTAATAAACCTTTCCCCCCTCTCCTTAAACCTCTGGTTCTTGATTCCACTATTCTGCGCAAGAGACTGCATTTATCTGATCTATTCCTCTCATGGTTTTGTACACCTCTATAAGATCGCCCCCCCCTCAGACCCAGCCCACCCCAACCTCACCCTATAGCTCAGGCCCTCGAGTCCTGGCAACATCCTTGTGGATCTTCCCTGCACCCTAAAGAGTGAGCATGTGGGAGAGCAATGAGATTATTTACCAGCTGCTCTGGGCTGCAGACATCTACTCCTCCCTCTGAAGAAAGGTCTCGAGCCAACACGTCACCTATTCCTTCTCTCCACAGATGCTGCCTGACCCACTGAGTTACTCCAGCACTCTGTGAAACGTCACCTATTCATGTTCTCCACAGATGCTGCCTGACCCGCTGAGTTACTCCAGCACTCTGTGAAACGTCACCTATTCATGTTCTCCACAGATGCTGCCTGACCCGCTGAGTTACTCCAGCACTCTGTGAAACGTCACCTATCCATGTTCTCCACAGATGCTGCCTGACCCACTCAGTTATGGTGCAGCAGCATCTATGGAGCTAAGGAAATAAGCAACGTTTCGGGCCGAAATCCTTCTGGAAATAGGCAACGTTTTGGGCAGAAACCCTTACGGGTTTCGGCCCGAAACGTTGCCTATTTCCTTAGCTCCACAGATGCTGCCTGACCCGCTGAGTTACTCCAGCACTCTGTGAAACGTCACCTATCCATGTTCTCCACAGATGCTGCCTGACCCGCTGAGTTACTCCAGCACTCTGTGTCTTATCCTTTCACAGTTACTATTCCTGATAGAGTGATAGAAGTTGTAATTTTCTCTGCAGTTGCCCAAAGGCCCAGAGATTCAACATTGGGAACTTTTATTTTGCACCTCAACTTCTGCACTGAATTATTATGCTATGAAAAGTCTGACGCTGCCACCTGGTGGCTGTAAATACAGTGCTGGGCAAAGGGACATCGACAAAATTAAACAGGGATAAACACTAGTTGGCCTTTCACAGGAGCTCGATGAAGACCCACGGGCACTGGGATCAGGACCATCACTCCCATTGGATTAAACAGAGGAGGAGGGAGAATGGACCAGGATCAGGAGGCTCAAAATCATCCAGAATTTGGGAGCATACCAGTCTGAAGAAGGTCACCATGTTTCTGGACCTGACAACGTTTCCAAAATAGTCTTATCTTCTCACAGCGGTGAACCAGGCCTGCCCCGCACGAGCCCCCCTAACCCGGGACCCTCTCAGTCTCAGTTGCCGATTTCCTTCACTCCATAGATGCTGCTGCACCCGCTGAGTTTCTCCAGCACTTTTGTCTTCCTTCGATTTTCCAGCATCTGCAGTTCCTTCTTAAACAATAGGTTTACAGCTAAAGAGAACAGGCAGAAATAAAAATAAAATTGTGGAAATTACCAGATTTAGATAAATTAATCGCCCAAAATAGCCAGCGTTTTATTGTCCATTCTTGGTTACGTGTGTGACCAAACGTGAAAAGTTGCAGAATACATCTCTTCTAATTCGGAAACCATTACAGGTACATTACAGGTACATTACAGGTATATTGTTTTGTGCGGTATATGTGGTTCACCTTTATCAAGTGAAATGTTAATGTTATGCTGACAATGTTTGTTTAGGGTCAGAGGTTAAATATGACTGGTCACGTGTGTGACCTCACACGGAAGCATGTTTTTCATAACTAGGTTTAATCGTACAGACTGTGAATTTTAAAAAGCTGTGATATTCATATATTTAGCAGACGTGCATTATAGTTCTGTAGAAAATACCAATGAATAAGATTAATCTCTTACAAGAATTTTTAATGTATTACTTTGTGTGATGCCATCTGGTCACGTGTGTGACACTTTGGTTCACTTTCCAAAGAATGGCCGTTATAAATAACTCCCATCATGATATAAAATCCCTGTGTGGGGTCTAGTGGAGCGGGGGGTTAATGGCTCATTGGAAGCATGGGATTGGCACTGATTGCATTTGTAATATTCAGTCACCTCCAATTCACAAAACCTCAATCCGTCTCTTCTCTCAGCGTGCAGCATGAAACTGCCGCCCCCCCACCCCCCCCCCTCCCCCCCCCCTCCCCCCGCCCTGCCCCCCCCCTGCCCTGCCCCTCCCCCTCCCTGCCCCTCCACCTCCCCTGCCCCCCCCTCCCTCCCCCTCCCTGCCCCCCCTCCCCCTCCCTGCCCCCCCTCCCCCTCCCCCTCCCTGCCCCTGCCATCCCCTCCCCCTCCCCCTCCCCCTCCCTGCCCCTCCCTGCCCCCTGCCCCTCCCCCTCCCTGCCCCTCCCTGCCCCTCCCCCTCCCTGCCCCTCCCCCCCCCCCCCCCCCCCATGCTGTCCTCTGGCCCTTCCTCAGCCAACACAACATTAAACACATGAAAGGCCGAGCCGTGCCGTTCCACAGCTGAGTCAATACATCGTTGCACCAACAATCACCTATCCCACCGCAGGCTTTGAAAGATTTGCATTGGGCCAAGTCGAGCTGTGGTCAACGTCTAGGATTGCATTCAGTTGGTGCGACCATCATCTGTGGCCAATGCCCGGAGGTGATCTAACAAGACCATGGTTTGTGGTTTGTGGCCGGCACTGCCTCTGCTGCCGTTCACCAACCCCCCCCCCCCCCCCCCCCCCCCCCCCCCCCCCCCCCCCACACTGCCCTCCACCCCTTCACCCCCCCCCCCCACTACCCTGTACCCCCCAGCTCAGCTCTCTCTGATCCAGGGCTGCTGATGTTGTCAGCTACACCTGAAGATAACCTTCTACTGATCAGGTGACCATTGAGAAGACAGGGCCGAGATCTAATAACAGGAATGGAATCTTTAGACCAACAGAACTGGCTTTCCATTTTAACATTGGCTGGGCTGAAAGCAGAATGGTCCCGATACGAGTGGTGCTGTGATCTGACCTCTCCCAGCGTTACTGACATTCAGCTTTGACCATTCCTCTCATTTTAAGATATTAGATCTTATTTAAAAATAATCCTTTGTGTTAGCTTTAGGTCGACAAGTCTGAGATGAAATATTTTAGACTGGATGGAACCAAGGAGAGGATGTGGTTTGAAGGTGATTTTTAAATTTAGTAAAGCACTGGCAATGCAGTAATATACTGATTACTGACAACATTTTACTGAAATAGAAATGTTGGCTTTTGAAGTCCAAAAAAGGAAATGAAAGATTGAAAAAGCGTTGTGGGGGTATTTGTGACTCTGCACTGTGATGTCAAACCTGTGATAGTGAGTTGCCAGCAATTTAATAACTTGTCTGACTTTGATTTCTATTAAAATCAATAGAGGGACGAGGCAGTTTGCAAGTTGCTCCCACACTCATCGCCAACCAGTCTACAGAGAGAGATAGAAATGACCCCACAACCAATGGGACTCAAAGAGTTAATCCCCGATGGAAGCTTTTCAAAGGGTCTCCCTTCAGCGGTCTGGTTTATCTCTCCCCTTCCACATCCGGCACACTCTATAGTACAAATTATTCGTTCAACCAAACCAAAACAAAATGCAAATCACTTATTAATGGTGAAACTCAATGTCCTGGCACTAAGTTATTCACCCCAATTGGGACATTCTGGTGGTCAAAGGTTTACTAATGTTGGCAGCACTTTCCTTGACAATTTGATGTGGGTGAGTTATTCTGTAGCGGAGTGTCACATGGAGGAGAGGAGACATTATCTGATGTTGAGCATTGTGTCACTGACAGAGAGGGACTCAGTGAGTAGATGTGGGGCTTGTGCATGTGTGGAGGTGTCTGCAAACGTGCCGGTGCCCCAGAGAGTAACGCTGCAACACCCAGCAACATCTAAATCAATACCTCACTCCCAACCCAATGCTCAGCATTAACACAGAGTGCTGGAGTAACTCAGCGGGTCAGGCAGCATGTCTGGAGAGAAGGACTGGGTGATCTACTGACATTTGTTCAAGGTGACCGTATCCTGATGGTAAACAAAGAAATTGTGCATTAGGTTTTGAAATCAACACTTTGGGTGGAGAACCTCCTTCAGTCAGGTGGAGGGGAGAAAGGAAGTGTAAGGTGTGAAAATGAGACATCAAATGGGTCTAGAAGGGCCGAGATGGCCTGTTTCCGTGCTGTAATTGTTGTATGTTATATATGGTTATATGGAGATCACCCTCTACATGCTGAGCATGGCTTCATGCCCCAGTCTACCAGCTTGTAAAGCCACCTTAATCTAAATAATCTTCCAGAGGTAGGAAACATGTTCCCCATGTTGGGGGAGTTCAGAACCAGGGGCCACAGTTTAAGAATAAAGGGAAGGCCATCTATAATAGATATGAGGAAAAATGTTTTCACCCAGAGAGTTGTGAATCTGTGGAATTCTCTGCCTCAGAGGGCGGTGGAGGCCGGTTCTCTGGATGCATTCAAGAGAGAGTTAGATAGAGCTCTTAAAGATAGAGGAGCCAGGGGATATGGGGAGAAGGCAGGAGCTGGGTACTTAATGTGGATGATCAGCCATGATCACAGTGAATGGCTATTCTTGAGGATCCCCTCTCATCCTTCTAAATTCCAGTGTATACAAGCCCAGTTGTTCCATTCTTTGGGATAAAGCAATGACCCTTAAGGACAAGTTGACCGCACCTGGCCATCCTGTGGCCAAAACCCATCTCCTGTCAGGGTCAGTCAATGATCACAATCTCATCCATTTGTTCGACTTGTTGGGACTAATAGTGCAGGGACGGGTGCCAAGGGATATGAGGAGAAGGCAGGAAAATGGGATTAGGAGGCAGAGATCAGCCATGAATGAATGGCGGAGTGGACTCGATGGGCCGAATGGCCTAATTCTACTCCTATAATTTGTGATACCACAGTGGATATCTGAAGATAAAGTGGACATAATGCAGAGCATGTTCAGCCCTTCTTGAAGTGGTGAAGAAGGGGGTCAGTTATTTCAGGATAGCTGGTTAGAGTTGAGTAATGAGGGCTGGGACAGTGAGTGACAAGAGATGCCTGTGGCTTGATGCGATTATTCTGGTTAAAAACCTAAGACTCAGAAAGAGAGAAAATCCATGAGCATTAAACCATTCAGCCACATATTGTGCACCATAAAACTCAGGGCCAATAATAAAATATAATGACTTGGAAGATATTTGAAGACATCGTAACCTCTTGCAAACCTTCACGAGGGAAAAACATGCCAAACAATAATGCAACTGACATTTTTTAATAAAGTCGAGATAAAAAGATTTTCGTTCCCGCTCTGGTAGTCGGGAGTATTTGTGTTTCTTACAGATGAAACAAAACTCCTGAAGTGTCACAGAGAAAACAATTGAACTGTTTGGAGACAAACTGCCCAGCAGCAACTCTGGGCTTTGGATTACAGTGGACTCTGCAGCTAGTACAGAGGGGATTACATAGAAAGAATGGCCAGCAGAACTCCTGCTCCCTGGTACACACACTCACAACTGGTACACACACTCACAACTGGTGAAGGTTCAACATGGTCCCTACAGTGAATGGAGTCGAGGGGGGAGGTAAAGCGACAAGTGTAGCATCTCTTGCGGTTGCAAGGGAAAGAGATGCAACACTTGTCCCTTTACCTCCCCCCCTCGACTCCATTCAAGGACCCAAGCAGTCGTTCCAGGTGCAAAAGAGGTTCACCTGCATCTCCTCCAACTTCATCTATTGCATCCGCTGCTCTAGATGTCAGCTGATCTACATCGGTGAGACCAAGCGGAGGCCGGGCGATCGTTTCGCCGAACACCTCCGCTCAGTCCGCATTAACCAACCTGATCTCCCGGTGGCTCAGCACTTCAACTCCCCCTCCCACTCCGTCTCCGACCTCTCTGTCCTGGGTCTCCTCCATGGCCAGAGCGAGCAACACCGGAAATTGGAGGAGCAGCACCTCATATTCCGCCTGGGCACGGCGCCATCTAGTTGGCAATCTCCGCAGTACAAATAGAAATTAAGGAAACGGTCTTTGAAAATGCACGAAAATCTGCCATTCTCCAATTCACTGTCACTACAAAATCAAGACAGGAACCTTCTGAAAATAATAGACCAACTATGCACTTAAAACTAGTCTTTAAAATAACCTATCATAATTCTCAATAAATATTAAAGATGCTTTCTTGTTTTAGTGTGCTGGAGTAACTCAGTGGGTCAGGCAGCATCTGTGGAGAACATGGATAGGTGACGTTTCACATAGTGCTGGAGTAACTCAGCGGGTGCAGCAGCATCTATGGAGCTAAGGAAATAGGCAACGTTTCGGGCCGAAACCCTTCCGGGTTTCGGCCCGAAACGTTGCCTATTTCCAGAAGGGTTTCGCCCCGAAACGTTGCCTATTTCCTTAGCTCCATAGATGCTGCTGCACCATAACTCAGCGGGTCAGGCAGCATCTGTGGAGAACATGGATAGGTGATGTTTCACAGAGTGCTGGAGTAATTCAGCGGGTCAGGCAGCGGAGGGATATGGATCACTGGAGTAACATTCAGCAGGTCAGGCAGCAGTCTGTGGAGAACATGGATAGGTGACGTTTCACAGAGTGCTGGAGTAACTCAGCGGGTCAGGCATGCATCTGAGGAGAACATGGATAGGTGATCGTTTTAGATCGGGATCTTCCTTTAGTTCCTTGTGTTCCCTTTGTAGGTTTCCCACTTATTCAGAGCTAGAATGAACCTCACGTTCACATCTGGCACGGTGGGCAAGGTGGGTAGAATGGCCTCTTGTTGCTGTCAGTTTGTCTGGTGAGAGGGTAAAGTTTAAAGGAGATGTTAGGGGCAGGATTTTGTTTGCAGTGAAGGTGGAGGTGACGGTAGATATAATTGTGGAGTTTAAGAGACTTCTGGATAGGCAGCCGATGATGCAGGGAGTGGAGGGATATGGATCACATACAGGTTGATGCGAGTTGGTCTTGGCATCTTGAGAATATAGAAGGCCATGTTCTACATTCTATCAGGTGCCAGTGATCACGCGATGTTGAGAGGCAGTGGGTGTGGGAATGTGGGAGATTGTGGTTAGACCATGACCTGCTGTGATTCTACAGCCACAGGTGGCCCAAGGTATGGAGACAGAGGAAACAGGAAGAACAAGGAGCATATCACGCCATTACTTTGTACCGGTGACTCTTATCTCTCCGCGGTGTTGAGGCGAGGATTTTGTCAAACACATGTGAAGATTTTCCGATTCATCGACATGGTGAGTTACACTCAGTGGTCTTGTCACAAGGAGAGGGATGTTTTCTGTTATGTCAGGTGACCCAAGAACAGCGCAAACCCTGTAAATGCAAAGAAAACAATAACACTGCCTGACAACTCTTCATCAGTATTTTGAAACTTTTTTTTCTCTTTCACTGACTAAACTGTTTTCAAAGCGATTAAAGTCCACATTAAGCCACGGCTTCCATCCTAGGCCAGTAAAGCTGTGTAAACACATGGAAAATGAAGAGGCTTTTGAAAGCAACCATTTGGGATCAATTAGACGTACAGTTTGGTTATTTCACCAAAGTGCTCTGGCATTCTCCGCCTTAGAGATGCAATACACACTCTGTCTAGGTAACACAAAGGTCACGGATACATGGAAAGTGCAAGAATAGTTTTGAAAGAAAAACAGAGGCCGCTCGATGTTGAGTTGACATCAAAATATCACCAATTCCTGATTTTAAACACCTTGGAAGGAAATGCTTTGGTTTAAGTGGTTTAATCTCTTGTCAAATGTGAAAGTTATACAATATTTATGTTTAGTTTATTGTCACGTGTGTCGAGGTACAGTGTAAAGCTTTTGTTGCGTGCTAACCAATCAGCGGAAAGACAATACATGATTACAATCGAGCCGTCCACAGTGTATAGATACATGATAAGGGAATTATTTTGATTGAGAACACACCACCAAACACAAAACATAATTGAGCCAACGGTACATTGACCTGCTTGTGCCTATATGTAGATCCAAGGGTTTGCTAAAGGTGATGAAGGTTTGTTCCAGCCTCCAGCACTACTGCAGATCTCCATCCAAGTCCATGTCAGTTAGTTGGGCATCATGTCCTCTTTAATGCCCCAATCTTGTTCACTACAGTGCTGGGGAAGTATACCCTTGCTGTTTGCTTTCACTTGTATCCTTGTACACTCGCCCCTAGTGCACTGGTATTCTAGTACACTCGTACACTTGTACACCCTTGCACACTCACACCAGGATCATGACAGACGCCTCCTGGTGGCGATCCCTGGTAGCATTGGCGCTGCTTGTGACTATATCGGGTACAATTCCAGGGCTTGCCCAACCTGGAGAGGTTTGTTCCAGACCTCTTGCACTGCTGCAGATGTAATTCAAATTCCATAATATACTGGCTTGTCGTGTCCTCAAGAATGCCCCCTCTTGTTCACTACAGTGCGGGGACTGGATATATCCTTGCTGTTCGACACCAGTGTATCCACTGTAGCACTCGATCCCTGATGCACTCGTACTTCTGTAACAATTGTACCAACATTGTACCCTTGCAGCACTAGTACATTTGTACAGATTGTAAACTCGTTTACACAGGTACCCTTACTGATCACACCAGGATCATGACGAGACGCACTCTGGTGGCGACAGGGGAGAGCAATCAGCCGTGATGCACTCTGTGACGCATGGCGGTGCTGGCTGTCAACAGGGTTGAACGGCGACAGAACTCCTGCACCAACTCCTTGCTCTTTACAAGCTCGCTGGATCGACCCAGAGCGAATCCTTTGCACTCAGGTAAAACCATTGTACCCATGTAAATGCTAGAAATAGCAGGTAGTACGGCATGTTCACCAGAGAAACAGAAAAACCACCCTAGTCCCAGTTCTTCACGGTACACTAGTGTTCTAGTACACTGTGTATTCCCAGTACACTAATAACGATGTTCCACTATGGACCCTCCCCAAATTGTCTGAGGGTCAATGAGCTGAAAATCTCTCTCCTTAATCCCCACAGGTTCCAGCTGATCCAACCCTCGTTCTTGCCACCTCTTTGTGTTTTGGGTCACACTTACAGCATCTGCTTCCTTGTGCCTGGAGATTTGTACACCAATTGCGGCTGATGTTGTTGCAGGAAAGGCTGGCCATTTGTGGTGTGGATCAAGGAAACTGAACGTTACTGCACAAAACATTCATTGCAATGACTGAGGGAGCCTTTCCCCACCACTGTGACAACCACAGTCCACTTGCTGGTAAACTGGTCCATTAAGGTCAAACTTTACGGTATATTTAATTATTCTTTTAATTTTTCAATGAAGTCTTTTGATTATCAGTTTGAATATAAATAAACATGATGGGATTTAAGAAGCAGACCGATTAGTTAACTGAATTAGTTTAGTTTAGAGATACAGCATGGAAACAGGCCCTTCGACCCACTGAGTCCGTGCCAACCAGCACATTAACACTATTCTGCACACACTAGGGACAATTTACAATTTTTACCGTAGCCAAACCTGCACGTCTTTGGAGTGTGGGAGGAAACCGGAGCACCCGGAGAAAACCCACGCAGGTCAGGGGGAGAACGTGCAAACTCCGTACAGACAGCGCCTGTAGTCAGGATCCAACCCGGGTCTCTGGCGCTGTGAGGCAGCAACTCTACCGCTGCACCACTTGAACCCTTGGTTCCTCTCACTTCAATGAAATCCTAGTCTTTGATGAGAGCTATTGGTGCCCAGTGGTCGAGACCAAGTCAAGTCTGTCCAACTCTTGTCTAACTGGAGTGGGTCACCTGTCAGTGTAAGATGAGCACCTGGACATTACCGACAGCACTTCACTCATTCACTTAGCAAAATAAAGGATGATTTGTGTGTCATAACTGTGGTTTGCTGCCTGACAAAAAATAATTTATTAAAATCTTTTCTGTCATTAATGGTTCCGCTTGGTAACTCATCACGTTGAAATATGTGTGTTTGGAAATGTTGCCTGCAGAAAGTTATCAACCGTGCAAGCCTGCTGACATGTCCCTGCCACTTCCCATTTTAACAGGTTTGCAGTGTAATTACTGAGGCCAATTGGCACTGGTAAAGAATGCTAAAGATTCACCCAAACGCCACGCCCAGCTCAGAGAAATCGCTGCACTCATAAACCCAGAGGAAAGGCCCCAACAAGTATTCTCGTGAAGGTGAGCTGAATATCATGAAGCTTGTAAAAGCCTAGAGCTCCTCCAACTGGCTTATTGCAAACATATCTATTATAGGCAGTAAAATCACCCGGTGGATGTTTTGGTCAAGTATTTAACATTTAACACTGTGCTAAAATAACCTAAACCAAAGAAAGAAAACTTGTCTGATGCATGTTTCAGAACAAGGCTCCAAGGCTCTGTATCTCTCTCTCTCTCTCATTCATTCTCTCCATCTATGGAACTTGGATAACACAGATGCCTGCCACCCACTGTAACTCTGTAGGTTCCTCCCCTCAGTAGTTCAACAATCTGTGATCCTCACCACAGCCTGGTGACCATGACTTTGCCATCCTCTGTGCACTGTGTCCATTTCACTGTCCTCCAATAAAGGCAGGAGGCCATCTTCATATTGCTCCCTGTTTCAGCAGTTACTGCTGTAATTCACTGAGACTAATCGGCTAACTGCTCACTCCGATAGACCAGGTGGCAGCGTCAGACTTTTCAAAGCAGAATAATTCAGTGCAGAAGTTGAGGTGCAAAATAAAAGTTCCCAATGTTGAATCTCTGGGCCTTTGGGCAACTGCAGAGAAAATGACAACTTCTATCATTCTATCAGGAATAGTAACTGTGAAAGGATAAGACACAGAGTGCTGGAGTAACTCAGCGGGTCAGGCAGCATCTATGGAGAACATGGATAGGTGACGTTTCACAGAGTGCTGGAGTAACTCAGCGGGTCAGGCAGCATCTATGGAGCTAAGGAAATAGGCAACGTTTCGGGCCGAAACCCATAAGGGTTTCGGCCCAAAACGTTGCCTATTTCCAGAAGGATTTTGGCCCGAAACGTTGCCTATTTCCTTAGCTCCATAGATGCTGCTGCACCATAACTGAGTGGGTCAGGCAGCATCTGTGGAGAAAATGGATAGATGATGTTTCACAGAGTGCTGGCGTAACTCAGTGGGTCAGGCAGCATCTGTGGAGAACATGGATAGGTGACGTTTCACAGCGTGCTGGAGTAACTCAGCGGGTCAGGCAGCATCTGTGGAGAACATGGATAGGTGACGTTTCACAGAGTGCTGGAGTAACTCAGCGGGTCAGGCAGCATCTGTGGAGAAAAGGAATAGGTGACGTTTCTGGTCGACCCGTCCTCATTATTGATCCATTGATCATTATTGATACATCATTTTGTTAGATTGCAACTATTCCTACGACACAAGTCTACTGTTATGAATCAGAGAGTATTTCCTTCTATTTTTCCAGTGAAATCCCCTTTCGCAACACAAGGTCTCATTGTGGGGATGTACACACTCTAAGGTTAGTTACAAAGCATTTAAACTTTAACTACATTGTTTGAAAATCAAAAGAAGTGCCGGTGCTGGAAATCTAAAATAAAAAGCATCAAATGCTGGAAGCACCCAGCTGTTCCGGCAACATCTGTAAATAGAGACAAGGGGTAAATGCTTCAAGCTCGAGGCTGAAGGACAAATGGAAATAGTAACCATCTTCATCTTTGCACTTCTCAAAACTTCTCACTTGGAACCCAAGATGTTGCCTGTTCCAATATCATTTTGTAGAGTCAGAGTCATACAGCATTGAAACAGGCCCTTCAGCCCAACTTGCCCATGCCAACCAACATGCCCCATCTACACTAGTCCTGCCTGCCTGTGTTTGTCCCATATCCCTCTAAACCTGTCCTATCCATGTACCTGTCTAAATGTTTTTTGGAATGTTATTATAGTCCCTGCCTCAACTACCTCCTCTGACAGCTCGTTCCATACACCCACCACCCTCTGTGTATAGAATGTTGCCCCTCAGTTGTCTGTTAAATCTTCCACCTCTCACCATGAACCTATGTCCTCTGATGTTTGATTCTCTTACTCTGGGTGAAAGAAATTTAGCTCATTGCTAATTTATTTTTCCCAAACCACTGCGGTGAAGTGCTTTGTGATAATGTAATTTAAAGTATTTTACATTTATGCATGGTATTGTTATATAACTGCCTGGTGTGGCCTTTGTGAAACATGGGTAGTATTTGCACTGTTGGCTTGTGTCTCCTGGAGCTGGATTGAGAACTTGTTGTGTAGCATGTTACAGGCAGATAAGCATCTATCCTGTTGGCCTGCGCTGGATTTGAACTCACATCCCAGAGGTAAAAGGCCAAAATGATTTTGAATGTGGGAACTATTCTTGTATTCACGCATCCAGCTGTCCATGGTCTCAGTGTCTCTCTGTCCTGTGATGTGGTTGATGATAAGAATATTCAGCCCCACACACTTGTGTCAAATACTTAACCAAATGGAACTGCAACGATTAGAACACTACCACAGCAATGATTCTTCAATTAAAAATGAATCATTCAAGGGCTCAGCTTCACCTCTTCAAGGTTTACTCTTGGTGTAGAGTTACACAGATGATTGGTTGAACTTACTCAACTATTTCAAACTCATCTTTCACACTATTTACATGATCTCAGGAGACACGGAGAAAGCAGAACATTCGGACACTTCTCCATCCCGCAGAGATCCCGCTTCAACTGGGCTGATCCTTTACTACCTGCCCCCCCCCCGACACTTACAGCATTTAATTCCCATATTCCTCTGTTGTTATTAACTTTCCATTTTAATTCTCCTCATGATATTTCTGAATTAGTATGGACATTGCTGTTTCCTTCCCCCCAGTTTGTATGCAAATTCTTTATTCATGTTTTGTTATGTTTTCTGTCATTTCTGATCTGAGTTGATACCATTTTAATTATCAACCTCCACATGCTGCAAGATGCTGGAGGTGGCAATGGAACATTTGTGTTAACAATTTCACGCACTCAATGGCAACTTCAGATGCACATCAAAACCTCCCGCAAAATACGTCTAAAGCTGTCTCAGGAAGGCAGCTCCACCCATATCTATGGAGCAGTTTTCCAATCCGCGCTGAACTTATCCTGTTGTCTCTTCAGGAGAGGTTTTGTGCGTAGCATTGGGGGCCACCTGTGTGTCATTTACTCACCTAGAAGGGATTGGGATGAGAACACTGCACATCTCATAGACCACAAATAAACATCCAGGTAGATCCAACTATCCACGACAAACACAGCTCAGAATACGATGTTGCAACGACACGGAAAGTGCAGTTATAAAAAGCGCAAGGAACACAGAAAGATAGATTGGGCGATCAGGAACACATCCTCTATGAGGTCTGAAGAAGGGTCTCGACCCAAAACGTTGCCTATTTCATTCGCTCCAGAGATGCTGTCTCACCCGCTGAATTTCTCCAGCATTTTTGTCTACCTCAGCTTATGAGAGGTCTGTTCCAGAGTCTACTAATAACAAGGAAGAGGTTGTGCTTGGATCTGGTGGGAGATGCCTTCAGGTTTTTTGGTTTGCCTGAGATCACGTTCAGGTAGAGGAGTCCCACCCATAGTCCATGGGTCAGTCGATAGGTTAGTTTATTGTCCCGTGTACCGAGCTGAAAAGCTTTTGTTGCATGCTAACCAGTCAGCGGAAAGACAATACATGATTACAATCGAGCCGTTTACAGTGTACAGATACAGGATAAAGGGAATAATGTTCAGTGCAAGGTAAAGCCAGTAAAGTCCGATCAAGGATAGTCCGAGGGTGACTAATGAGGTAGATAGTAGTTCAGCACTGCTCTCTGGTCAGACAAGCAGATCAACATGATGATAGACCAAAAACTAGACAGGTATTATGTTGAAGATAAGGTCAAGGATTTTTTGTTTAAGATGTAAAGGAATATTGGGATCATGTCTGAAGAAGGGTCTCGACCCGAAACGTCACCCATTCCTTCTCTCCAGAGATGCTGCCTGACCCGATGATTGTGTCTCTCTTGGGATCATGTTACTCGTTTTCAAACATATCTTCCTTCATCCAGAGAATGTAATGATAGATGCAGAAAAAGGGAGCTTTGACCTGTATTATTGTCGTTCACCTCATCCATCTAGAATAGATCGGATTTATCCTTCCCCCTGTCCCCAGCTGTTTCTGCATGGTTCCCAGTTCTGGTCCCTACACAATCCCACTCCCAGAGTCAATGTCCCCAGTTAATATTTCCCTGACACAAGTCCGCAATTTGTCTTTCACAAGTTGTCCTTTTAGCATGATTGAACTGTACGCTGCATTCTGCTTGTAACTTGGTAATAGTATTAGACGATACTGTAACCTCAGGGGACGATACAGAGATGAAGCGTTTGAGGTAATGAATTAGAATCCAAAGGCCTAGACTCTTCATTTCAGTGTCATCAGATTGAATTGCTCCTTGCAATTGGGGAATTGCAATCAATTTAAATAAATCTGGAATATAAAGCCAATCTTAGTAATGGGTGACCATGGAATGATTGGATTGTCATAAAACCTCGTCTGGTTCACTAACATTTCTCAGGGAGAAAGACAATACATGAAATTCCAGACGTGTGGTCAATTAATCACTAGTCTGGGAGGAGACCCAGCAGCTCAATTAGAGCAAATATCAAGCAAGCAAAGTGTATGTTGGACAAGACAGAAATGTCCACTGCCCATGGAGCAGTTGACAATTAAATATCTTGTATCAAGGTTGACGAGGTTCTGTTTCCCTGTTCTATCCACATGTTGGAATCTGCCCCATGCTTCCTTGTGCTGCAACAAGTAAGAATTCCATTGTCCTATCTGGGTCAGATGACACTAAAACTCTCTTGACTCTGGCTTCAATCCTGCTCTGGTTCTATCAATATCACCTGCCTGCCCTTGGAACTTTAGCTGGATGAAGTCCACTGGATTTGGACATTGTGTTTAGTTTAGTTTATTGTCACATGTACCGAGGAACAGTGAAAAGCTTTTGTTGTTTACTAACCAGTCAGCAGAAACAATATACATGATTGTATTGAAAATATATGTAAGATGATATGTGTACTGGTCACTCCCTTCATGGGCAAAATATTGATTGGGACCAGATAGGGTGAAGGAACATTGGGGAAAGCCCAACCTGAAACATGTCAGAAACAAAAGGTTTATTGGTCTCTGGAAAGATATAAAGAAGTCAGTGAAAGGGCACAAACTCCAGTGATGGTCCTGATGCATATGTCAGAAAATGTCGGCATGCTTTAGTCATTAAAACCACATTGTGGCATATTTCAGTCAAGAACATTATCCTACTCAACGCTGGGATAAAACACAAACACAACACTGAAAGTGTTTGTGATTGGAGAAGATATCTTCTGTTACAACAGAAACATCACCACTTCCTTCCTCCCATTTAATTTTATGTTTCTAAACCAAACAAGTCACAGGTGACATTGAAGCTCGATTAGAATAACAGAAATATCACACGGAAACAGATACATTGGCCGTGAATCCATGCATACTATCAAGCACTCGTTTTCATGTCAATCTTACCCGAGTATATTTCACTCCACCCACATTCTTGTCAACTGAAATGGCAGAAGGAGTTTAACCTGAGCTATTCTGAGGTGTTGCACTTTGGAAGGATGATTGTAAGGGTGAAAGTATACAGTTAATGTCAAAACACTTAACACCATTGATGTACAGAGTCCAAGTCCACAGCTCCCAGAGAATAACAACACAAGCAGATCGAGTTGGAAAGAAGGTGTACAGCATGATCGTCTTTAATGCTTGGACATTGAGTATAAGTAAGGGTACAGGTTTACATGTCTTTGGTTAGGCTGCATTTGGAATATTGTGTGCAGTTGTGGCCACCCCAATATAGGAGGGATGTGGAAGCTTTGGAGAGGTTGCAGAAGAGATCTCCTACCCGCACCACTGTATGGTCACCATATGTCACATCCAACCACCAGAACAATCCGACAATACTGAGAATAAATCAATGACCTAGCTTCGGAACCGAGAACAAACTTGTTTGTGTGAACTGGATCATTTCTCTCACAGTTTGAATTATTATTTTATTTATTTATTTATTTATTTATTTATTTTTATTAGCAGTACAATAAGTCACAGCAGTACACACCACATATATCTTATTACATTTGTTGGACCCCTTCATTTTTTTAGCTTTAAGAAAGATACAAATAAAGGAAGTAAGGAAAGTGAGAAAGAGTCGTGATAGTGCAGGAAAGTGTTGGGAAAAGAGAGCCCATTAGAAAGAGTTAGAGAAGAAAGTTAAGAAATAGATCCTAGAAAAGAGAAAGAAAGAGAAATAATCGCTCTATTATAAAAAACTACGCAAAAAGGGATATACCAACCGTATATTTCATTCCCCGTTACCAGATCCTGACACCATTTATTTTTTAAGTTACTGTTGCACCTTATACTTGTAGTAAGTCAATAAATGCAGACCACGTCTTTTGGAAGTTGTTTGCTTTGCCTGCAAGAAGGAGTCTCATATGTTCCAGGGAGGAGTGGTCTGCTTGGTCTGCTTTGCCTGCAAGGAGGAGTTTCATATCTTCCAGGTGTAATGGTTCGAACATATTTGAAATCCACATATTTATTGTTGGTATAGGAGCGTTTTTCCAGAATTTGAGTATATTAAATTAAAGGCAACATTATGAACTTGCTCCCAGCTATTATACTCACTCGTGCCAGTTTCAAATTACAATGACAATTACCAAGTGTGATCTACTTTTCCACGACTCAATGAGGTACAACAGATCAGGAGTTAACTTTGAAGCCTTCCTGCTTCCAGGGATCTATTTCACTATCGGGTACTTGGACACTTAGATTTCCCTGCTCCTAGTAAGGGGATATCCTATACAGGTTCAGACATTTTTAGTTGTAAAATAAATGATGTGCATCGCTATTCCTTGTAGAACTGTACCGGCTGTAAAACTATCAATCGAGACAGCCCAAACTGAAAGGCAGCATTTAGATTTAACACAGAACTCACCAGACAGCACTCAGAGATTTAATTTACTATTCATGGCTGATGATTCGCTTTTGAAAAATATATTGCTTTGTTTGGGTGAGGAAATTCTCCAATAGAGCAAATCTGACGAAAAAAAAGCCGTTAGGGGAAGTATTGGTTGAAGAATGAATGAAGGTACGGAGATTAGAAGAACATCCCTTCGATGTGAATGAGCAGACAGGACCTCTGTTGAAATTCAGAGCCTGGTTTCAGATTCTCCAGAGTCCTCCCACAACCTGTAACACAAGGGTGGAAGATTGCAACCTTCACATGGTCCGCCCTGTTGCCACAACCCGGCGTGCACAATCAAATAAGACCAAATAGAACAATTTGTTCTACAACATTAGGCTGTGCACGCCATACACAAGAAGAACACATATAAAGCACGTCAGAAGCGTGAAGGAATATTCACCTGGATTGGTGCAGAGCTATCAAGACTCCAGAAGCTTAATATCAAAGCAGGCTTCCTGAATGAACACCTATTCTCCTCCCCTCTACCCTACCATGAGCACCAAAATAACCTTATAATATTTTATTTAAATGTTAAAATGCCTGCAGATTGATATCAATAAACTGGGTTAGGGTGAGTTTTGGATGTACTGTACTGTGAAATCAAAGCTGCATTTATAGCAGAGACAAAGAAGGAGCAGTCACTCCTAGAACAATTGTCAATTATTATCTTAGCCTCCAGAACGTCAGTTCCCCACAGGCAACGCACCGTTCATGTTAGGGTGTTAGCGTAACTATAGGTCAGGTATTCACTCCTGAAAAGTACATGAGATGGGTTCCGACATTCAAGTTTCTGTGTAAATATAGAGGCTCGCTGGATCACTAATGACCCGACCAATGCAAGTACAACCATGCAAATTCCCCCATACATTTGCAAAACATTCTTTGATCAAGTAATTAATAATAATAACAACAACATGTTTCATGGTATTCATTCATGAATGGATACAGTATATATTCCATCAGTTTACGTGCCGGGGTGATTAGTGAATAAAATGAAAAAATATAGCAAGTGTCTGAGGTTTATTAGAGAAAAGGGACATTACTGTGTTATGGGGAATTCCCAGGAGCATAACTTTTATATGACCTTGGGATTGCTGTACCCAACACACACCCAACATGCTCCCAACATGCTCTCAACACACACCCAACATGCTCCCAACACGCTCTCAACACACACCCAACATGCTCCCAACACGCTCTCAACACACACCCAACATGCTCCCAACACGCTCTCAACACACACCCAACATGCTCCCAACATGCTCTCAACACACACCCAACATGCTTACAACATGTTCCCAACATGCAACAACATGGTCCCAACATGGTCCCAACATGCTTCCAACACGCTTCCAACACGCTTCCAACATGCTCCCAACATGCTCCCAACACGCTCACAACACCCACAACATGCTCTCAACACACTCCCAACATGTTCCTAACACAAACATACATTGATAAATTGGCCAAAGTGTATTGAAGGGGATGTACACAGCAACACCAAGGAATGGGAAAAGGCATCGAGAGCATAAATATTTTAATAATTCAGAAACAGACCAATTTGCTGCCTCGGGAGACACAGTCATGCCATGAGGGGGTGATTACTCGAGGCTGATTGATCTGATGAGCACTCCGATCAGTTGCTAGCTGAGGCATAGGGCTGTGTTCATGTGTACAGCTGCAGCCATAAATCCTGGGCCTGCTGCAAGAATCCTAGTGCCGTCCACACTTCAAACCCACTCAAGGAGCAGACAGGCCATCCTCAAGCAGAAACCAGAGCTGCCTGCAAGCACACTTAGCCAGCTCTCAATCCCCAGTAAATTGTCTGCTGCTTTGTCAGGGAAGTATAACTCTCTGATTTATGCCTTCCACTTTTCCGCAGTGTTTCTGCTCAATCTTTGTGAGTCGCGGTGATCTGGGCCTAATGCAAGGCGCGGCGGTTGCTATGGAAACAATAAACATCTTGGGCAGTCGACAGTGTTTACTCCAATTAATCTGATGCTTTATGAATGCTTATGATTTGCTGCCGACTTTCTTGGAATATTGATTCTGATTATAACCCTAACCCTAACCCTAACCCTAGCCCTAGCCCTAACCCTAAACCCTAACCCTAACCCTAACCCTAACCCTAACCCTAACCCTAGCCCTAACCCTAACCCTAACCCTAACCCTAACCCTAACCCTAACCCTAACCCTAACCCTAACCCTAACCCTAACCCTAACCCTAACCCTAACCCTAACCCTAACCCTAACCCTAACCCTAGCCCTAACCCTAACCCTAGCTCTAGCCCTAACCCTAACCCTAACCTGGAATGCTGGAGTAACTCAGCGGGTCAGGCAGTATCTGTGGAGAACATGGATAGGTGACGTTTCACAGAGTGCTGGAGTAACTCAGCGGGACAGGCAGCATCTGTGGAGAACATGGATAGGTGACGTTTCACAGAGTGCTGGAGTAACTCAGCGGGTCAGGCAGCATCTGTGGAGAGAAGGAATGGGTCGAGACCCTTCTTCACACTGAAGAAACATCCTTCTCTTGAGGATTTATTCCCCAATCCCAACTAACACTGTAGTTCCTGTTCCCTTTCGGGTTCCACTCAACAAGACGGCCAATGGGAGCCACAAACCTCCTTCACAGAGAACATTGGCCGCTCCAATGCCTCCAGAGATGAGATGCAAGCCTTCCCCTGCTCCCAATTCCAACTCGATAAGGGAAGGCTTAAAGGCCAGACAGCCAACATCATCCCTTCCCATCTCCAATGAACCACGTGGAAACAATTAGATACCATTATTCATCTCTTTCTGCATCTGGGAAAATTACCTGAGGCCATTCAATTATCATTATAATGATCTTCTGAGTGCTAATTTTGTCTGTTGCTCTGGCCACAGACCTGCAATTTAATTGTTCTCAGTTCCAGAACTAAACTTTTGCAGAGCTAAACCACTCAAGGCGGGTCTGTAAAATATGATTGCATCTACTTGTGTGTCCAAATCCACCCTTGCTCCCGGCTCCCAATGTTAGCTCCTAGCAATGAAGCAGGCGTTAAATGTTGCTTGTGTCCAAGCAACGTCTCACTCAATAACGCCTCCTTCCAACAATATATGCGCTAGAGTGCCTGCACCTTTTTCTAATAGACAGCCAGTTGAGTTTTTATTTTCTAACTCTAGTTCTCCCGTGACTCCAAGGGACTTACCTGTTTAAGAGATAAAACATCGCAAATGTTAAGCATTTATCCATCTGTAGAAGTGAAATTGTTTTTAAGTATATAATTTCTGGATGGATTCTCTCGATATTGCTTTATAAACACAAACAGATGGAGCAATAAAGTTTTATGGACTGGTGGAGCTGATAGATCACTGATATCTCTCTCGGGGCTCTCCGTTGCATTGCTCTTCATAGGATTCCGTACGAACAAGAATCTTGTAAATTTACATCATTTGTGTGAATTACAGAGAAACCAAGATGATGCAAGATTCTTTCTTCCCCTTTCGTACTTTATCAGGAGTGCAACACATCCTCCCCTCAGCCCTCCTCCACCTCACACGAAAATCCTGTTTGGCATCACCTCATTCCATTTTGTTTTTCAGTGGTGGTGAGGGCTTGCAAAGTACTGCAATGTTACATGCCACTATCACACAGTGTGAGATGGAGTGCAGCAGATGCTGGCTCTGCCAATCCATATAAATCCTCCTCTCAGAAGCTCAGCCTTTGAAGCAGTGGATTCTGATGAGACTGTTAAAAGCCAGCTTGTTCACGCACATTGCTCCTTAAGACGAGTTAAGCAATTCCTGTAAATCCGTTATCACGTGTTTAATGCGACACACATGCCCAGTGTCAACCTTTCACACGCGTGCAAGTCTGGACCAAGTCTGCACCAATCTTTATTGTGAATGTGTAGGTTGGCCAAGCACTGGATGAACTAAAATGCTCTTCTTCAAAGTACTACCAAGGGACCTTTCATGTCCCATTGAGCCAGCAGATACAGACTCTGTTTAATGTCAGCAATAATACTGCCCTCATGGCACCAACACATCAACTCAGATCATCAGATATTGTCGCCTTATCTTGTGGACCCAGAGCCTCCAGCATTGGTGTTATATGAATACTCATCACAGGGTGACGTGGATGGGCCTGTCCTGGGCTACACCTTCATGTACACGGCCCACACTGTAGTTATGTTGTAGTTTTGTCATGGTGTTCACAGAATCTGGCCACCATTGACCAAGTCAACATTTGGTTTCCATGTGTAAATGTTTCACCAACCAAGTGGCCATTTCACAGAGCAGTTAATACTGCAACATGTTGGAGGGGCCCAGAGTCTCTGACCACATCGAAGTGGATGTGAACATGAATGTTGAAAGTGTGTTTTATGACAATGTGGTAACTCATTGGGCTCGTAACTGCAATGAGCATTTCATTCCAAATTAATTCCACTATTTGAAGTTGAAATGCCAGCAGACCCGTAACTGGGTCCTTCGCAGTAACATCAGCCCAGGCAGAGTGAGTCCGTCCACTGCTACAGCCACCATCACTGCTACTGCCACCATCTGAAGAGGGCAGGGTGCAGGGGTCAGGGGGCAGGGGGCAGCAAGAGAGCTCCTGGGTTGGGCAGCCATATCCTTTGGGCATCCCCAGCATTGTGCCGGATTGAAAGCACTTGATAAGGTCCCACATAGGAGATTAATGGGCAAAATGAGGGCACATGGTATTGGGGGTAGAGTGCTGACATGGATAGAAAATTGGTTTGCAGACAGAAAGCAAAGAGTAGGGATTAACGGGTCCCTTTCAGAATGGCAGACAGTGACTAGTGGGGTACCGCAAGGCTCGGTGCTGGGACCGCAGCTATTTACAATATTCATCAATGATTTAGATGAAGGGATTCAAAGTAACATTAGCAAATTTGCAGATGGCACAAAGCTGGGTGGCAGTGTGAACTGTGAGGAGGATGCTATGAGAATGCAGGGTGACTTGGACAGATTGGGGGAGTGGGCAGATGCATGGCAGATGAAGTTTAATGCGGATAAATGTGAAGTTATCCACTTTGGTATCAAAACCAGGAAGGCAGATTACTATCTAAATGGCGTCAAGTTGTGAAAAGGGGAAGTACAACGGGATCTGGGGGTCCTTGTTCGTCAGTGTATGAATGTAAGCATGCAGGTGCAGCAGGCAGTGAAGAAAGCCAATGGCATGTTGGCCTTTATAACAAGAGGAGTTGAGTATAGGAGCAAAGAGGTCCTTCAGCAGTTGTACAGGGCCCTAGTGAGACCACACCTGGAGTTTTGTGTGCAGTTTTGGTCCCCTAATTTGAGGAAGGACATTCTTCTTATTGAGGGAGTGCAGCGTAGGTTTACAAGGTTAATTCCCGGGATGGCGGGACTGTCATATGCTGAGAGAATGGAGCGGCTGGGCTTGTACATTCTGGAGTTTAGAAGGATGAGATGGGATCTTATTGAAACATATAAGATTGTTAAAGGTTTGGACACACTAGAGGCAGGAAACACGTTCCCGATGTTGGGGGAGTCCAGAACCAAGGGCCACAGTTTAAGAATAAGAGGTAAACCATTTAGAACGGAGACGAGGAAACACTTTTTCTCACAGGGAGTGGTGAGTCTGTGGAATTCTCTGCTTCAGAGGGCGGTGGAGACTGGTTCTCTGGATACTTTCAAGAGAGAGCTAGATAGGGCTCTTAAAGATAGCGGAGTCAGGGATATGGGGAGAAGGCAGGAACGGGGTACTGATTGGGGATGATCAGCCATGATCACATTGAATGGCGGTGCTGGCTCCTGCACCTATTGTCTATTGTCTATTGTCTATTGAGGATGAGAGTCAGTACTGGTATGTGCAGGAGACGGCTATGGACAGACTCAAGACTCAATGCAGGGGCAACAGTTTCAGAATATGAGGACGGTTTTTAAGACTGAGATGGAGAGTAATTTCTTCACTCAGAGGGTGGCGAATCTTTGGAATTCTCTATACCAGATGGGAATGTTCATTGATGAAAGACGTCTGGGCATTAAGGGAACCAAGAGTGTGGGAATAACGCTGCAAGATTACTCTGACGAAGAGGCTCATCATCATCCTGATGCTGGATGGGGATCAGTCCTTCTCCAGATGCTGCTCCTTAGGAAGAAAGACACAATGGGAGGTAGACAGGCTGGAGAAGATGAGAGAAGGCCAGTCCATCAGAGAGTGTGAAGGCCAGCACAAGTTGTGAACAGGAATGTTTTGCTGTTGTAGAGAGATAGAGGAAGAACGAATCCAATGCCAGCCGGAGAGAAAAAGATGTAAAGAACATGACGGTCTAACGCAAACTGGTGGGAGTGGTTGACGGAGGAGAGGGAAAGCAGGAAGGAGAGAACATCAACTAAAGGAACATCAATGTGATTCTAGAGCAGGTGGAAGAGAGGAAGGAGACAAGACACTGACTAAAACAGGTGGAGCACCAGTCAGAGACTCTATGTGTAACAGTCATAGAGAAGGCCAACACAAACAGGAGAGATGCCAATACTGCCATCAGGAAACACTAAAGTACGGTCTTTGCATGCGAATGGAAGTGCCAGAGAAGGAAAGATGGCCAAAGCAAGAAGTGGAGAGATCAAGGGGAATAACGGAGGAGAAAACAAGGAAAGGAGGTAAAGAGAATGGAAGAGATTGAACCTAAATGAGAAAGGATGAGGTGTGAAAGACAGGAGAGAGAAGAGAAGTCAATGGAGGAGAAAGGAACTGAATTTCAAAGCCAAGTCAATTGTAAAGATACATTAATACGATAGGTTTAGTGGGACAGGAAGGTGGGACTTGTGTAGAAGGGACATGTTGGGTGGCGTGGGCAAGTTGGGCTAAAGAGCTGTATCCATGCTGTATCATTGTATAAACTCATTACCATGTTGTTTCAACAATCCCTCCCCCAACCCAACACCAGTTGCTAACCACGCTCCCTTGCTCTCACTGCCACCCCGCCCTGCATCACCTGTAGATACCTGTACATACCTGTACATACCTGTACATACCTGTACATACCTGTGTGAAGGAAAGTCCTCTGGTAGATCAAGGTTAGCCCAGTAGCTGGAACCTCAAGCATCCAAGTCCTTGAATAAAATGTTCATTGGCCCACTGCGTCATTCTTTAAGCCACGACAGTCATGGAGAGGTCAGCATCGACAACATCTGCTGGGGATGGAACTCTCTATCTTCTGGCTGCAGCAGAAGTGTTCCCTCACAGGTCAGTCAAACAGTAAGACAAACCACAGAAAGGATTATTCTGGCACAAATAATGGCAAGGGAGGGGAGGGAGCTGAGGAAAAGGACAAAAGACATCGTAAAGGCTGGTGGGAGATGATGAAAGATGACAAAGCAAGCAGGGCCGGGGTACCAGACAGGCCAATGAAAGCAGGTTGGGAAAGGACAGATCACAAACCAAGCAATGAAGCATAAATGGGGGAGGGAAACACAGAGAGACATTAGGGAGGAAGATAACTAGTCTAGGGAGAGGAAGTAAAGTGCAGGAGGAAGTGAGAGACCACAAGGTGGACATAACGGCCGTGGTCAGCGGATATCAGGGCAGAACGCACGGAAACGATCAAAGTCTAAGGAGAAGGTAGACAAAAATGTTGGGGAAACTCAGCGGGTGGGGCAGCATCTATGGAGTGAAGGAAATAGGCGACGTTTCAGGTCGAGACCCTTCTTCAGACTGATGTGGGAGGGGGGGGGGTGGGAAGAAGAAAGGAAGAGGCGGAGACAGTGGGCCGAGGTAGGGCTGGGAAGAGGAGGAGAAAGCAGGGACTACCTGAAATTGGAGAGGTCAATGTTCATACCGCTGGGGTGTAAACTGCCCAAGTGAAATATGAGGTGCTGCTCCTCCAATTTGTGGTGGGCCCCACTCTGGCCATGGAGGAGGCCCAGGACAGAAAGGTCGGATTTGGAATGGGAGGGGGTGTTGAAGTGCTGAGCCACCGGGAGATCAGGTTGGTTAATGCGGACTGAGCGGAGGTGTTCGGCGAAACGATCGCCAAGCCTACGCTTGGTCTTACCGATATAGATCAGCTGACATCTAGAGCAGCGGATGCAATAGATGAGGTTGGAGGAGGTGCAGGTGAACCTCTGTCGCACCTGGAACGACTGTTTGGGTCCTTGGATGGAGTCAAGGCAGTAGGTAAAGCGACAAGTGTAGCATTTCCTGCGGTTGCAACGGAAAGTGCCAGGAGAGGGGGTGGTTTGGGTGGGAAAGGGACAAATTGACCAGGGAGTTACAGAGGGTGTGGTCTCTGCGGAAGGCAGACAGGGGAGGAGATGGGAAGATGTGGCCAGTGGTGGGATCCCGTTGGAGATGGCGAAAATGTTGGACGATTATTCATTGTATGTGACGGCTGGTGGGGTGGAAGGTGAGGACAAGGGGGACTCTGCCCTTGTTACGTGTGGGGGGATGGGGAGAGGGAGCAGTGTTACGGGGTATAGAAGGGACCCTGGTGAGAGCCTCATCTATGGTAGAAGAGGGGAACCCCCGTTCCCTGAAGAATGAGGCCATCTCCGATGCCCTGGTGTGGAACGCCTCATCCTGGGAGCAGATGTGGCGTAGATGGAGGAATTGGGAGTAGGGGATGGAGTCCTTACAGGAAGCAGGGTGGGAAGAAGTGTAGTCTAGATAGCCATGGGAGTCAGTGGGTTTATAGTGGATGTCGGTCAGAAGTCTATCCCCTACAATGGTGATAGTGCGGTCAAGAAATGGTAGGGAAGTGTCAGAAATGGTCCAGGTGTATTTGAGTGCCGGATGGAAGTTAGATTCAGATCAGATCAGATTCAGATTCAACTTTATTGTCATTGTACAGTGTACAGTACAGAGACAACAAAATGCAATTGGCATCTCCCTAGAAGAGCCACATAAAGGTTAGTAGTGAACACGAGTCACTGGGTTTGTAGGGACCAGTTCCACTGACATTCTGCGGGGCTTGACCTGCTCAATAACTGACTGATTGTTGATTCTCTCAGCTCCCTTGAATCCCCTTTACATCACTCACAAGGACACAGAAGTCAAGAATATTTATCTCTGAAGAAGGATGTCCATCCAAAACGTCACCTATCTATGTTCTACAGAGATGCTGCCTGACCCGCTGAGTTACTCCAGCACTTTGGGTTTTCTTTTGTAAATCAGCATCTGCAGTTCCTTGCACCTGCATCTCTAAGGACATTTACCTATGTCTGAAGAGATTTACCTGGGCCAGAAATGTTACCCATTCCTACTCTCCAGAGCTGCTGCCTGTCCCGTTGAGTTACTCCAGCACTCTATTCTCCTTTAAATACAATCTCTCCATGGCCTGAAATCCCCAATATCAGCACTTTCAGCTGGGGGAGAAATGTCGGGACTGCAGACAAAGTGAGGTAAGATATGAGCACACAATCCAAGTGTGAAGTTTGGAGCAGTTATAACCCCCTTGCCTCCTGCACTCACCATAATGAACAGGTACTTGGAACTACATCCAAAGATGAGTCAGTACCTTCGGTAAAGGAGGAGAAAACATGGGAGGAACTCGACATTTAAAGCAATGATGGCTCCGTGCCAAGTTAAAAATGGGTGGACTGGAGTGAGTTAAAATTCCCAAGTTTGTCTATAAACAGTTCAATATTTTCTCATTTCGAGACTGTATTTTTCACAGATGCTGCTGAAGCAAAAATGTGAGCGTGAAAAGGAAAGGACAAACTGCAGGTCTGTTTTATATTTTGTTAGAGTTAGTTAGAGATTAGCTGCCCGACTCCATTCCAGATTAAGTTCAAAGCCAATGAGTTACGAGACCAATTTCTGACATAAAATAAAAGTTTCCATTTTCCCAAGAAAATGACAGCAGAGGATGAATGAGATGCAAATGGAGATAACGCCAGGATTGCAGTGATGTAGTAATGCAGTAATGACGGAAAGATACAGAGTAACGCAAGCATAGCTCTATCTGTCTACCTGTCTACATTCCGGTGGTGGCGCTGTTGAATGGCTGCGGCTCGCCTGCAGTCCGTCTGTTTCCACTTTTGTTGTTGTTGTTGTTTTTGTCTTGTTTAGTTAAATGTTTGTTTATTAGGTTGTGTTTTGTGTCCGGGGGGGGGGACTGAAACTATCTGTCTCTCCCTTTGGGGGAATACGACTTTTTCTTGTCGTATCCCCCTTCTTCGCCTCCGTCTGCGCTGAGGCCTAATGGCGGAGCTGGCGGCCTCCAACCTGCGACCAACCCTTGAGGCTCCGGAGGTAGAGCCAGCCAGGGCTCACCAACGCGAGGCTGGCCGTCTTCGAGTTGTGGCGGCGTTCGGGCGCTCCAGTGGCAGCGGCACGACTCGGCGCTCCCATGAGGGCGGCCCGGCGCGGGGCTGAGATGGTGCTCCGGTAGCTGAGGCGGCGTTCTGGCGGCGGCGACCTGAATCCGGGGTTCGGCCGCGGGCCAGTGGACGACTTCGTCGGGAGCTCGCAGGTCACGGGTTGGTGCCTGTTTTCCGGAGCTCCCGCGGCAACAGCTGCGTCCGCTGGACTGGAGGGCGGCAGCTTCAACCACCCCCGGGCCGCGGAGCTTGGACCGGCCCGTTCGTGGAGCTCGGTTGAGCCGCGGGACTGACTACCAGCGCCCGGTGGGGTATCGCCTCAGCGCAGAGGGAGAAGAGGAGGGAAGAGACAGTAACCCTAAGATGTTTGCCTCCATCACAGTGAGGAGTTGTCCGGTGAACTTTCGTGTTTACTGTGTGTTTTTGTTGTTTATTATTACATGTATGGCTGCAGGCAACGACATATTGGTCTGAATGACAAATAAAGGGTCAAGTCTATCTAAGTCTACATGCCCTGTGCATCAGTCACAGGCTGTTGATCAAGCACTTGTCCATGTGTACCAGAGTTTCATTGAAAGATAAAACCTCACGCTGCCTCGGCAAGGCCAGCAACATAATCCCGGCCACTCCCGTTTCTCCCCTCCCCCATCGGGCAAAAGGTACAGAAGTGTGAAAATGCAAACCTCCAGATTCAGGGACAGTTTCTTCCCGGCTGTTAACAGGCAACTGAACCATCCTATCACATCTAAAGAATAGTCCTGGACTACATTTACCTCATTGGTGACCCTCAGACTATCTTTAATCAGACGTTAGTGGCTTTGCACTAAATGTTATTCCCTTATCGTGTAACACACTAGGAACAATTTACAGAAGCCAATTAACCTACAAACCTGCACGTCTTTGGAATGTGAGAGGAAACCGGAGCACCCGGAGGAAACAGGGAGAGCATGCAAACTCCACACAGACAGCCCCCAAGGTTAGGATCGAACACTGGTCTCTGGCGCTGTGAGGCAGCAGTTCTACCCGCGCTGCACCACCATGCTGCCCACATAGAAGAATGAGAGCAAAGATCTAGACTGGCTTTTGCGAATGTTAGAATAGAAGAAATCTAATTTAAGATGTTGTCTGCTCTTACAGGTAGATGTGTAGATTCCATGACACTATTTCAGACCAGAACAGGGGAGATATCAATCCATCTCTAGTACAAATTGAACTGGTTCTGGTCCCCAAGGAGACTGTGAACAACAGGCTGTTGGCAATCTCACTGTAGATCACAAGGTCCTTCATGTCTCACCCTTCCTCATCTCAAACAGCGACACTTGTTGTAAATGACTGTGTAGACAAAATGGGCAGGAAGGAACTGCAGATGCTGGTTTACACTGAAGATAGACGCAAAATGTCGAGCATGTTCCTGAGCTGCAGAGTTACTCCATCAGTTTGTGTCTCTATATAGGCTGCAAGATCCCTGATCAAACACAAAGTGACCAGTTTCAAACGTTTTCTAATGGTGTTTGTTGAGGGTCCCAAACTGCCCGCATCCAGCACCAGAGACAAGCTGCAAGTTCAAGTTCAAGTTCAAGAGAGTTTATTGTCATGTGTCCCTGATAGGACAATGAAATTCTTGCTTTGCTCCAGCACACAGAACATAGTGGGCATTTACTACTGCTACTAGACAAGCTGCACGTTACAACTCTGACCTAGGTTTAGTTCCAGACACTCCCTACCCAAGAATGTAGTGGGAGAGTGCTGATCAGGACTACCATGTTGTTTCCCACCAGTCTTCCACAAGGAGTGTGAGGGGAAGCTGGTACTGTTGGCCTGACCAATATAACCATCACAGCAAGCCCCAAAAGGGCAATAATGTGACCACTATCCTCCCGACAATTTGCACGCAGCCATCTCCCGCAAATGGCAATTGATAATTAATTGGGATTAGCAAATAAATAGCTTGATTTTGGTAACAGATTTTTAAAGGGCTGAGATTGGCTGGTGAGCAAGTGAAACGTACAGTCAAACCATGAATGAAATGTGGGACTAATGTGGAGAAATATCTATGTTGGTCCAGAAACCTGGATCGCATTTCCTCATTTCCGAGAATGTGTTTGCAACAACATGTACTGGATCCTGGTGTCAATATGTTTCCCCACTGACGATGAATGTGTCATCGACTGTTCCGACATGTTGATCATGGTTTGAGTGTTACAGACAGTCATTAAATGACCCATCTGTGGGAGTTTATTTATAGTTTGCCATTTGTTCTCTTGTGAATTCTGGAGAATTATTACATGACTCACTTGGATCATTACTACGGCAGATCTCAACCCAACTGAGGCAAGTCAATGGTGCTATGTTAGCCATCTTCATGGTGCCCATATCTTCAGCAATCCATGTTCTATCCTGATCTTGGCTGCCGTCTGTATGGAGTTTGGACACTGGGTTTCCTTTGAACTTTCCTTCCCTTCCCCAAAGGCTTGGTAGTAGTTTGTCCATCTGCCCTAAATTACCCGCAAGTAATGGTGAGTGGAAAACAAGAGTTAACAAGACACAAGCAACTGCAGATGCTGGAATCTTGAACAAAACACAAAGTGCTGGAAGATCTCAGTGGGCCAAGTAGCTCCCGACTGGAATCATCGCTTATCTATTCCCTTCTCAGATGCTGCCTGACCCGCTGAGTTACTCCAGCACTCTGTGAAACGTCACCTATCCATGTTCTCCACAGATGCTGCCTGACCCGTTGAGTTACTCCAGCACTCTGTGAAACGTCACCTATCCATGTTCTCCACAGATGCTGCCTGACCCGCTGAGTTACACCAGCACTCTGTGAAACGTCACCTATCCATGTTCTCCACAGATGCTGCCTGACCCGTTGAGTTACTCCAGCACTCTGTGAAACGTCACCTATCCATGTTCTCCACAGATGCTGCCTGATCCGCTGAGTTACTCCAGCACTCTGTGAAACGTCACCTATCCATGTTCTCCACAGATGCTGCCTGACCCGCCCGCTGAGTTATGGTGCAGCAGCATCTATGGAGCGAAGGAAATAGGCAACGTTTCGGGCCGAAACCCTTCTGGAAATAGGCAACGTTTCGGGCCGAAACCTGGAAGGGTTTTGACCCGAAACGTTACCTATTTCCTTAGCTCCATAGATGCTGCCTGACCCGCTGAGTTACTCCAGCACTCTGTGAAACGTCACCTATCCATGTTCTCCATAGATGCTGCCTGACCCGCTGAGTTACTCCAGCACTCTGTGAAACATCACCTATCCATGTTCTCCACAGATGCTGCCTGACCCGCTGAGTTACTCCAGCACTTTATGTCCATTTATAGTTAATTTTGTTTTGGTTTTATTTCACTTGTTTAAGACCAATAGAAAAATACTAAAAGCAAGAGGAAGCAACATTTCACAAAAGATTTTCACAATACCTACCAGTCTGCAGAAGTGTTTCGGCCCGAAACGTTGCCTATTTCCTTCGCTCCATAGATGCTGCTGCACCCGCTGAGTTTCTCCAGCATTTTTGCGTACCCTCACAGTACCTCAGGACTGACATTGAACTAAAGTAAACTATTTCTAGAAACTAGTAATACAACATGTAATGACAGCAGGCAGAAGTAGTAACAGGCCTCATTATATGTGATGAAAATATGGTCTTTCAGTGGAAAAGACAAGGCTTATATCAAGTCAACGGCAGACTGCATAGTAATTTCAAAACTCATTCCATAATTTCCATGGATGTTCTAGAACCTACTACAGTATTTATTGGGTCAATGGTTTGATTGACACTTCATTTAAGGTCAACTTCCAGCAACTATGGGGTCATCATGAACATCACTAATTAAATCCTTGCACAAACTAATCCTTCACTCCAGCTTCATTTATTCCCACTCCTGCATGCCAAATCCTGCTCCTTCCATTCCCCAAAGTACAGCAATACATCGAAGCAAGATGAATGTCATTCTCTCATAGTATTTAAAAGCAATATATTTCTTTAAGTGAAGTAAGGATCCATAAGAGGGGGTTGGCCTTTAAGGGCTCAGTTCCAAATCTATGCACACTAGGACGCAGTTGTCTCAAAGCACCCTGAGGAAACATGTCCAAAGACACCTAGCTGTTTACTCAGCATCTGGCTATGCCCTCAACACATCAACCATCACCTAGTGTGGAACACAAACATCTCGCAGCGGAAGAGAACAGATGGCAGCCTTTTAGTTGCAGGTTTCGCTGAAGTCCCTGATTGCGAGTCTCAGAGAAGGTCCCGTATCCATCAAAACAAGAACTTTATTTGCTTTGTTTTACTCCCCGGGTGGGATTGGATGTGGGGCAGGGAGAGAGAAGGAACTATTTCACAAGCAAGTTTCAGCGCAGGGAAGTTTCGGTTCTAACTTTTCCTTGCAACAGTTAATAATTACATTGTTTGAAAGAAGTCATTAATTGTTCTGAGTCCATAACCTGTTCTTTTGCCTTTCATGTGCTCGTGAAAGGGATTTAACAGCCCAACCAAGCAGCTTGGATATCTGTCAGCTGGAGAACTGTTTAACCACCGTGAGCAAGTAATTAAACTATCATCAGTTGGTCTCAATTTCTGACAAGAGATTTTTATAAATAATTAAATAAAGACATAATTCCTGATTCTGCAGTGATGCTGCAGTGATTCTGAAGAAGGGTCTCGTCCTGAAAAGTCACCCATTCCTTCTCTTCAGCCCGTCACGCTGAGTTACTCATCCATGCCGACCAAGCGACCCATTTATGCGACTCAGAGTTGACCCATATCACTCCAAACCTCTCCTCTCCATTTACCTGTTCAAATGTATTTTAAATATTGCATTCCCTGCCTCAAGTACCTCCTTCAGAAGCTCATTCCATAAACCCACCACCCACCCTCTGTGTGGAAACGTTGCATCTCAGGCTCCCCTTTCCCCTCTCACCTTAATGACAAAACCTTTATTATCCCAGCATAATATATCCAACATTATAGGAGC